>NC_026003.2:6929020-7229020 GCF_000442705.2 Elaeis guineensis | reverse complement strand
GATTGAATGCTTCTTTCTCTCTTTCTAGGATTTTTTTTCTCTTTTATGGATTTGAGCTTGAATACTTCTTGGTTCTTCAGATTTTCTATCTCTAAAAAGTATTTATAGTCTTTATTTAGTCTTGAGAGTATCTTAGAGTCGGCTAAGAGCTGTTGGAGTATGTTTAATATGTATTAAATACATCAAAAATGGACTGAAAACTAGCCATTATGAGTGTTAGCTTCACATGGATCGACCCATGGGATGCCTCACTGAGAATGGGTAGACCCATCAGTCATTTATTTGGCCAGACAGAAAATCATGCTCTCTATTTTGGTCTCAGAGTCTCAGGGGTCAACCCATGGGTCATCCCACTATATACACAAGCCAAAACAAATGCATGCCGGCTACCCAATATAAGGGGATGACCCAGTTGGGTCGCTCCATTTTATTTCATCCCAGTTTTTCATACATTTAAAGTCTGAAACTTATTAAAACACTACCAAACACTCTTAAATATATTTGAATGAATTTGATACTCTCAAAATACTTCAAAATTATCTTCAACTTGCAAAACTTCAACTTTGGCACTCTTGAAGAAGCTTTTCAAACTCAACATTTTTGGACTACCTAAAACAATACCAAAGTATTCTCCAAGGATAAGAAACTCATTAGTAGTCTCCTCAAATGATTTGTGACAATCAAAATCAATTCTTGGGGCAACAATAACTATGCTAATAATATATAATAAATCAATTTCAATATTAGACAAAATGGATTCATTAGTTTAAGATAAATATATCAAATTTACTCCTAATTTTAGATTGAATGCCTTTGTTGCTTATAAATATCCGGGTCCTACTCATAATTGGAGCCTTGAATATGATGCCAATATTGACATTGACCCATCTTTGTTGCTCATCTTATATTTGATGTTGTCTAGGATAATCCTCTTGATAATACATTGGATAAGAGACCAACCATCCTTGATTAGGATAATAAAAGATAATACTATGGTCCGAAAATGTATCCATATAAAGATGGATACTATATATAAGAATACTTCTCAGATATAACCATTGGGAGTATACATTTGAATCATTCGTAGAAAGAGAAGGGACATCATATGCATTTTGACTATTTGATGCTCCAATAGTTCCTATTCCGATTGATGATTACAATAACCTAACTTGCTCAGACTCCAACCTACTTCTTCGAGCATCTTACTCCATCCATATCATAAACTTTGGACATACATGATGTCGATGTTCCTCAGTTATTCTCAACTTTTCATGAAAATGATCCAAAATATTTATAGTTTGTATGCCACATCCTGTAACAATTCTTCTTTCCCTCTTTCTATAGGCCAGCAACTCCTCCATATCTTGATATCTAGATCTAGATTTGGCTCTATGATCCTGATCTTATGAGCATAGGCAAAATATGCTTTTTTAGTAAAAAGACTAATCCCATATGCTTCACCACCTACTCCACTCTAAGCATTATGATCGTCAGATCCATTTTCACTCTTATTATCATTATCATCATCATTATTATCATAAGATGATCTCAACAATCTGGGATCTATATAAGGGCTCAGATGTCTCACAATCATCATCTCAAACTTGCACATCATCAATTGCGTCTGGTAGTTAATTGTTGCCTTCCTTTTTTATTTAGACTTTCCACATCTCTTCTCAACTGCAACTCTCTGGCTTCCTCTCAAACTCTAACTGGTCTTTACTTGTTGACTTATCCTACCTTTACTACTAGTCTCAATATTCTAGCTATCTAAGAGATCCTTACTTGATATCTTGAACTAAATATTCTATGATCAAATTATTGATTAGAATTCTCAAATTGCCTGCTACTTATTCCACCATCATCTCCACCAATATCTCACATTCCACTTTGAATGAGAGACAAATGAGAGGCCACCCATCAATCCATAGCTTGTACCCCAACATCATGTGCTATTGTTTTGCATGGTCGGGAGGGATCTCCCGACTCATCCAACACTGAGGGATCCCTTGCTTCCTAATGACCAGGTTAACATAGGATCCTCCTCATCATAGACACTGATGGATCCCTTGCTTCCTAATGACCAAGTCATCTTACCTAAGTTCTTTCCTCTGTTGACATGCTTAAGCTTCAACTTTATGGCATAGTAGACAAAATCTAGATCTCTCAATCTTTGTGAGGTTAGGTAATTTTGATTTTTATGTGGATCAGGATAAATAAACTCTAATTGTACTTGTATCCACTTGATGAGATGGTCTGTGATGGGATCGAATATTGGCAATATTTTTTAGATTTAGTGTGGATGTGCTCCACTAGACCCACCACTCTCCTGCATTCAAATAATACATATGTATATAAATGTTTAAATCCTTGGCTATACATAGATGTAAAGATAATAAAAAATAGTCTCATATTTATATCTGATAATATTTTAGGTATGGATCTGTATACTCCTTATTCTCCAAAACTCTTTTTCATCTCTTAATTTTTTTTTCTATCCAATCAATATAGACTCAAAAATACACTGACAATCCTACTATGATAGGCATCTACTCTTTTATTATCTCACTTATAGCTTTTGCAGTCAAGTTCAAATCACTTTCTAGTCTATACACCACATTCCTCAGGATTATCAGAAGCTTCTCATCTAAAGTAATATTATGGTCATACTGATATTTAGGATTTAGATGGTAAGCTATGTGAAAAATAAGAACAATATTGATTAAGAACAAAAATATTCATAGCTTATTCAATGATAAGTTGAGAGTTGGGATTCAAATAAATTTTATGCGCTGAGAGCAATTCCTTCTCATTTGAGTATCCCATTTGTTCTCAATGATACGCAAATACGATGTTGTTTTTTTTATCTTACTATGGCTATAATCTCTTCTTTGTAGGTAGACATCTTAGGATATACATAATCTATCTGAGAAAACTTCTCAGTATTTATCATTTGCAGCACTATATACAAGGGCTCTACTGCCTTAAGCAACTCGGAGCACCTATTCCAAAAATCATTACTCAATATAATATCCTCAATACATCATCCATCATTGGTCTTTACATATTTTGAAAGCTCTCCATTCATTAGAAGTCATTATAGCCCTCAAACCAAGCTTATTATCAATAAGGCTCTTCGATGCTATATAATTAGTGGCAAATCTTGTTAACCCTGGCCCAAGCAACCCCTCTTACATATATTTTCGCATAAGATCAAGTACCTAGGTGTGATTGTAGATGTATTTTAATACTACTTGTCCACTATCTACTATAGATTTTACCTTAGATAGCTATCCAATATCCTTCATAATCAAGTCTATACAATGTGTTGCATAAGGGGTCCAATATAAATGCCATGTTGCCAACATCAAATCCTTTCCTGCTTTCATATAGTTTGCCCCATCTTGGCTGTGATCACTTAGGCGATATACTTTTTATCAGTTTCATAAATTATGTCCCTCATCAGGCCCAAAATATAATCAAAGTTATGTATTTTATCTGAAGCATCAATTGAAGTATGAAAGATAGTCATCCTATCACAATAGACTAGAAAGTTGATATTAATACTCCTCCTAATAAGCCAAACCAACCATCACACATCAATGTCATTCTATAAGTATTTCACTCTCTTTTATAACTCTTAATTTGAGATTTGATATCTGTAACTTACTATTGCAATTATGATCCATGTATCTCATAAGGTGTAGGATGATCAATACTGGATCGACTTTCTACACAATACTAATCATTGATCAAAATACATGTTTGCTATTGTCTATGCAGGACATTGGCTAAAGTGAAACTAGTTAACAATTATCCTTCCTATTTATTTTTTCTTATCCTTATTTATGTAGCCATCAATTCATATTGCTTTAACTCTGGATCTGCATATGCGTAGGATTTAGATCATGGATGCTGGGACCTCTTGAGCTCTTCTTCAATTTTCTTCTAAATGCACTGAACAATGATTTGATTGAAGATGATTCCATCCTCATGGACTGACTCTTCTCTAATCCAGTAAATTGTAAATGTAAATGTGATCTTCTCCTACACCAAAGCCACTACCCTTCTCAAATTAAGAGCATCCAAATTGTGCTCTATCTTAATACCTCCTTATGTTGCCACTAGTTCTATCACGAGGCCTAAATAACCTCTTATAGATGAGCTATCTTTGTCATACCCCAAATTCAGAATATAACATGATCATGCTACTGAAGGATACCACCCTCGATAGCACAAAGCCTATCAATCATAATCAGCTAAAATTTATCATAAATAAAATGTAATAAAATATTTAATTTTATCATTCATCAAGTAATTAAATCAAGATTGATTTAGAGCATCTAAATCCAAAATCAAATATCAAACCTATGTCTCATAATTTATAAATATTGACTACAAGTCCACGATCATCTACTAATTTCTAAGCTTGCTAGCACAGACTCTCAAGCCTGAATCATCCATCGTTCCTAACCTTATTCCTTGTAAAGAAAAAAAATCAAAAGATAAGTAAAACATATGTTTGCTTATTGAATCAAACATAATTTATTTTATAATAATGTAATATTTATAAAATAACAAAATCAACTCAATTATTTCTCCTAGAGCTTCTTTCATTGTGACCCTCAGTATCCATCAACAAATGGACTTGAAATCTTGTCCTTACATGTTAAAACTTATTAAGTTTTCAAAAAATTTAATAATAATAAGATACCTTAGATCAGCTTAGAAACCTAAATTTTGATTTGAAATAATTAATACACCACACTATCTCTAACAAACAAAAGAAAGATAAAGTAATCCAATCCATAAATAGTAATATAAATTATTAAAGATTCCATCAAAATGTGTATATCATGCTCTCACAATAAAATCCAATCCACCAAAGAACTAATATATTTTTTATTTACATGCGAGTTTCATACACGATCTTTTGTAGGCCACATATAATGCAATTCTTTCTTAGGCCACATCTTAAACAACTTTCTTTCTAAAATTATAATATTTAGACAATCAACATCAAAAAGTTATCAAGATCTTCATCTATATCAAATTTAGAATTTTAAAATTATCTAAATAATAATTGAACAAAGATATACAACATAGCATAACCTATTAGTACAACATTCCACATTTAAAGGTCAAAATCTCTTAAACTTAAGTCATCCTACTTAATAAAATCTAAGATATAACTCATCAGTTCTACTATATACATCATATGCCACTTATGCATAAATTCTATCACAATATCTATTGATCCAAAATTTAATCTTTGAATCCTTTCTACTGTACAATTCAAATCTAGATTAATTCTTCTACATGCTTCATTTGCCTAACCCTATGAATCATAATCTTAAGTTTAAGTTTTATCCATGATCAAACTATTAGATGTATGCCTTAGAAGCCAATCAAACTGACATATATTTTTACTCTAAGATATAATTTTATATTTGATATTTATTATTATTAATAAAATTAGATTATTTATTTTATTCATATTGTGTGTGTATCCATGAATCATCTAAGGAATTAATAAGATGATGATATATATTCTCAAGAGTTAAAAATTTGAGGCATGTGTCATTGATAACTAATTTTTAAATACTTTCAATCGATAGATCATTATGGAGATAGTGATTAATTTGGATAGATTGATGCATGGATCATTTTTTTTAAGATAAATGAGTCTCGAGTCTTCAGTGTGGGACACTGGAGTGAGAGTATAAATTTTTGTTAGAGAACAAAGATACCGAACATGATCAATATAAGAAGTCACTTGGATGTCTACTTATCCATCAGTGACTTGCTCGATGCTGTAGTAGTATGATTAGTTCTTTAATCTATGATGCCTCGGCTATTCTTTACCGTGCATGTTGGCTATAATAGATTTATTGTAGCAATAAGATATGTATCTATAAAGAATTTATCATCTTTAGTAGATAAGAAAGTTAGTCCTATATGATTTATGAGATCAAGTTCAAAAGACTTTGATCAGGATAGAGTGAATGATGGAAAGAAGTTTCTATAGTTTTCACAGTAGAAATTTGAGTCGAATAAATTTGACATATGACAAATGATGGAGTTTGATGAGAAATTTTATGACCTTCGTCTTGTCGGGACTTATGATAGAAGGGTTGTATCATATGGTAACTATACCTAGAAGTTTACCTATTTCATTCTGCTGGAATATCACTATATACTGCTAGGCATCATTGATGGATTATGAGACTCATAAAAATTATTTTGATGATTAATAATTTTTATTGAGTGAGTTAAAATTATTTCAATCTATTGAAATATGTTTCAATGATATTCATGATGGAGATCATAATATATCTCATTATCAGACAGAATAGAATCTATAAGATCACATATAAAAAAATAGGTCAAAGATTTAAAATTAGGCTTAAGAAGTCCTAATCTGATTAAGATTTATAAAATCCTAAAGAATTTTGAAATACCATGCTAGCACATAGTTAAACCCTAGATTTTCTATATCATTAGGAGTCCTTATTTGATAAGGATTTCATTTTTGATTTTATTTGGAGCGTGCACACAATTATTAATTATGTAGAAAGAGAGGGTCCCTTGAGCCTGAGTCCTCTTCAAATAAGGATTTGAGAAATTAAAAGGATTAGACTAAATCAAAAGGTTTGATTTAGTCAAAGCCTTATGAGACTTAGACTCCTTATTGGTTTGAGATGTGATCTTATATTAAAACACAATCCCATGAGTCATAATCCCACTTGTTTCCTTCTTATTCCATGCCTTATCATGATGCCTAGAATGGGTTTAGGGTGGAAAAGGAAGGGGTGCCAAAAGGTTTATCTACAAAAGGACTCTAGGCACCTATTATATTCATGTTGGAAACCCCTTGCCGCCCCATCTCATGACACCCCTGATATAATATTTGGAGGAGTCCCTTGCAGTCCCAATTCCTCTTTTAAATCAGAGTTTTAATTGGTTAGAACTCTTAGATATCAGGTAAGGAGTCCAAAGAAAGAAGGATTGTGGCTATAAAAAGGTTGCTGCATGTGGCTTTGGTACAGTAAGAAAGAAAGAAACCAAATACCAGCACCTCCTCCTCTCCTTCTCTCATGCCCAAAGTGGGATGCCCAAAGAGTTTGGGTGGTTGAAGTCAGATTTCTCTCTCTTCCTTTTACATCTGGCGATCAAGAGTTGGTGCACAATCAAAAGGCTGCAATTAAAATTATATGTGCTGATTTTCTTGAGAAGAAAATCAAAATCAATTGAGGAGAATCTTTGATCTTGCTTGTATCGATACCTATAAAGGTCAGGCGCTTGTGTGGCTTAAGAAACTAGAAAGGACATTCATGATCATCAAATTACGGTAAGGAACTATCCACGTAAAGGTGATGACCTAATTTTTCTTTCTTAATTTTAACCTTAACAACTATGAGGGATCCGAGGATGATTCCAGATGAGATCTTGCATCATATGGATCTAAAAATATATTTTTCTAATGTGTTTATGTTCATAAAATTTTTAAATTCTGTTGCGCCAATCAATCCTAATTTTGAACAGTAGTATCAGATCTATCCTCATATGTTTTAAGGTTAGATTGCTGATTTGGATATTATGGATCATTTAATTACATTTTATACATAAAAAAATTTTGATCTTATTGGCTGATTTGATTAGCCAACATCGATGGTCGATAAGATCAGAAAATTATAGTGATGAGATCATATAATGTTTAATCAGGTCTACGTTAAACGATCACATCGATATTCAAATATGAAATTTTCTATTATATGTGGATACATATGGTGATGATCATAGGATTGCAACCCCTTTACCTGCCTCTATGATGCATTGTATTTGTGCACCCTGTATATATAAAATTATTTATTATTGCATGCCTGTGAGCATCATCAGAATTATGTAATTTGGAGACCTGCATGTCTCATATGATAAATGACTGTAATTATTTTTTATGGAATATATTATATGGGTCCTGTTGTGTGAATGATTGCACGTCAATGGTTGATCAATTACAGGTCTACAATATAAGGCAAGCATGGGTCGAGTCGAGTGATTGGTTCAAGCTGGATTAAGATGTTGATCACAAAGAGATCAAGGATGGCTTTGGATCAATTCAAAGAGTTGAAGACAATCAAATCAATTGACATGCTTATGCTTATAATCTGACCCTTAGACCCCGATTCAGCTCAATGGCTTGAGCACGAATCTCCTAGATCCATGATCATCATTGATTTATTTTTTATGTTCATGCTTTATGGATTTTATTTGCATGCGATGTAAATAACCATGATTTGAGATCTAAATTAAATCTCCTCACATAAATTAAGTCAAGCGATCTTCCACTATTGTAGATGTGTAGGCATCCTACTGATGTTGACTATTCTTGATTGGTCACAGTAGTTTAGTTGCATCGAAAAGATATAATCACTCTATAGCATGAGATGCTGCAGGGTAAAGATGGGGTTGGGCTCAATAACTATCAAATAAGAGACCCAATGATGACTTTGCCTATGCGTTGAATGGTGGATCTGACTTAACTAAAAAATAGAGCTAATAACTATCAGGTGATGTCTACATAACTTAGAGACCCGTTACCACTACAACATGCTTAAAAAGTATTGGATAAGAGTTGTCCACTTATTGATTTATGTGTCACCAATAACTGTCAGGTGAGATGCACATAGGTCGATAGGATGCAATATCTACTTGAAAACCTAGTCATGAAGGATTTTCTTTTCTTTATCTGAAGAGTATGAGAAATTTGAGGAAATAGTTGAAGGCACGTTTGTTTTTAAAAGAAGTCCTAAACAAATTTTTGAAGCAAATACAAAAATCTAACTTGAATCTCTACTTTCTGCAGAATAACATGTCAACTTCCAATCCCTTAGCTCGCATTCTTGAAACCAATCACCTAACCGGACCTAATTATAAAGACTAGCTTAGAAACTTAAAAATTATTTTAAGTTTCAAGAAGATAAGCTATGTACTTGACTAGGATTCCCCTACGTTACCAATTCATCCTACGGCTGACCAAAGGGCAGCACATGATAAATGGATGGATGACGATAATAAGGTTAGGTGCTATATTTTGACGTCGATGTTAAATGAGCTCCAACACCAGTATGAGGACATGAAGATTGCTAAGATCATGCTAACTCACTTGCAAGAGTTGTATGGTAAGCAGAGTCGATCAGCATGCTATGAGATGTCTAAGAGACTCTTTAATGCAAAGATGTACAAGGGGCAGTCTATCCATGATCACTGTTTGACAATGATCAAAGATTTTGAGGAGCTTGAGAAGCTCGACATGATCATGTATAAAAAATCATAATTGAATTTGATTCTGCAATCTCTTCTTAATTCATATGGACAGTTTATAGTAAACTACCATATGAATAAGATTGACTATACCTTGATCGAATTATTGAACATATTGGTAACTACTGAAGAGGCTTTGAAGGGTTCAAGAAGCATGGCTCTTATTGTGAAGCAGGCTACTTTTACCTCTAGAATGTCTAATTGAAAGAAAAATCCCATGAAGAAGCAGAAGACGAGAGCAAGCCAAAAAAAAAGTTCCTAAGAAGAAAGTCGCTGGCAAGGGAAAGTGTTTTCACTGCAACAGCCATTAAATAAGAAATTATCCTATATATCTAGAGTTTCTGAAGAAAAAGTAAGGACATGCTTTTGAAGATATGTTAGATTTGCTTATAATGAGTGTCGTAGGATCTGAGAGATCCAGAATTGAGATAAACCTAAAGTATATATGAAATCTCAGGCTTGATCATATTGGAGAAGATAGGATAAACAGATTGGAGAAAGATGAGCTTCTTGGCTTATAAGTCTTATTTAGTTCAAGAATTCTATCTTCAAGAAAAAAATAACTAAACAATCTTTTATAGGATAAGAGGAGATGACCACTGAGATACTTATCCTGGTATATACTGATGTATACAATCCATTTGATGTGCAGGCCAGGGGTGATTATCTTTACTTCATTATCTTTATCGATGATTATTCACTATATGGATATGTGTAAGACATAAATCTGAAGTCTTTGAAAAGTTTAAAGAATTCAGATATGAGGTTAAGAAGTAAACTAAAAAATTTTTAAGATTCTTCGATTAGATCGAAGAAGTGTATACCTTAGTGAGAGTTTCTAAACTATCTCAAAAAAAATGGTATAGTCTTATAATGGACTTCCTCATGAACACCTCAACTCAATGAGATATTGGAGTGGAGGAATCAAATCCTATTGGATATGATTCGATCCATGATGAGTTTCATTAATCTTTCTTTATTTCTTTGGTGACATGCTTTACTTCTATTGAATAAGATTCTCTCTAAATCTGTTTCTATCATACTGTATGAAATGTGGCATGATAAGAAGTCAAATCTTGATCATCTCAAGATTTGAAGATGTTCGGCCTTTGTTAAGCAACTATAGGTGGATAAGTTAGAGGCCAGATCCTATAGAGCTCATTTTATTGGGTATCCTAGAGAGTCTATAAGATACTACTTTTACCTTCCAAAAGATCATAATGTAGTTATGAGCGACATGCTATCTTTTTGAAAAATAATTTATCCAAAATGAAGGTAGTGGAAGAAAACTAAAACTCAAAGAGAGAGTCTCTAAAGAGCAACAAGTCATAAAACCTTCAAAACCTATTTGTGATGAGCAAGTACATATACTTTCTATTCCACCTCGCAGATCTCCTAGGATTTTTTATCCTCCTGAAAGATACTTAGGTATTTTGATAGAGGAAGTAAAGAAAATATACTTCATAAAAAATATGGAGCATGAAGATGATCTCAGAACCTATAATGAGGTGATGTCAGATATCGACTCTGAGAAGTGACCGGCAGTAATAAAGTTAGAGATTGACTCGATGCATTCTAACCAAATCTGAAGCTTAGTAAAACTACCAGATGGTATAGTACCCATTAGATGTAAATAAATCTATAAAAGGAAGATAGATTTGAATGAAAAGATAGAGACCTATAAAGCGAGGCTTGTGACGAAAGGTTATAGTTAATGCGAAGGCATTGACTATCAAGAGATCTTTTCACCTATAGCTATGCTAAAGTCAATATGAACACTACTTGCTATTATAGCTTTTGATGATTATGAGATTTGATAGATGGATATAAAAATTATTTTCTAAATAGACATCTTGAGGAAGATATCTATATGGATCAATCTTTGAATTTCACTTTCAGTGACGAAAGTCACAAGGTCTACAAGTTGTAGAGGTTTATATATAGACTAAAGCAAGCATCTCGAAGGTAGCATACTCATTTTAATAATGTGATCAAATCATTTGATTTCATCAGAACAAGAAGGAGCCATGCGTTTATAAAAAGGTCAGTGAAAGTGCTATCACATTTCTCGTATTGTATATAGATGACATCCTTCTAATTGAGAAGGATATTCCCATGATGACTTTGGTTAAGGATTGATTATCTAAAGAATTTTTTATGAAAGATCTTGGGTAAGCATCCATATTCTATAAATAAAATTTATTGAGATAGATCTAAAAAGATGCTAGACCTCTCACAGAAAATATATATAAAGGAGGTACTGAAGAGGTTCAGAATAGAAAACTCCAAGAGTGGATTGCTACCTCTCAGGCATGAAATTCATCTCTCCATGAAGATGTGCCCTAGCACACCTGAAGAGATTCAGTACATGAGCAAGATTCCTTATGTTTCGACTATAGAGAGCCTCATATATGTCATGCTATGTACACAACCTGATATGGACCTTACTGTGAGTGTCACGAGCAGATATCATTCGAATTTAGATGAAAAATATTGGATCACTGTGAAAAATATTTTTAATATTTGAGAATAACTAAAGATATATTCTTGATTTTTAGAAGAGAAGGAGAGCTGAAAATATAAGGGTTCATAGATTCAGACTTGATGTCTGATGTCAATGATAGAAAGTCTACATTATGATGTGTTTCTTTATGCAACGAAGGTTCGATAAATTAGAAGAGTTTCAAACAATCGATCTTTATAGATTCCATCATGGAAGCTGAGTACATCATCTGTTTTGAGGATCCTAAGAAAGTCTTCTGGTTTAAAAAGATTCATTGTAAAACTGATGTAATGTCATCAGATGCCATAATAATGTGCTGCGACAATAATGACGCTATAGCTCTAACTAAGGAGCTTAAGTCTCATCAAAAGTTCTAACATATAGAGTGATGGTTTTACATTATTCGTGACTATCTTGAGGTGTAAAGAGTAGACCTTGTGGATAACATTGTAGATCCGCTGACTAAAGCACTTAGCGAATAGAAGATTGGAGCACATCTTGAGAAGATGAGGCTTAAGTATATGGCTGATTGATTTTAGTGTAAGTAAGAGATTGTTAGATGTATGTCCTAGAGCCAATCAGACTGACACATATTTTTACTCTAAAATATAATTTTATATTTGATATTTATTATTATTAATAAAATTAAATTATTTATTTCATTTATGTTGTATATGTGTCCATAAATCATCTAAAAAATTAATGAGATTATGACACATATTCTGAAGAATTAAAAATTTAAGATATATATATCATTGATAATTAATTTTTAAATACTCTCAATCGATGGATCATCATAGAAATGATGATTGATCCGAATAGATTAGTGCACAGATCATTTCTCTTTAGGATAGATGAGTCTAGAGTCTATAATATGGGGACACTGGAGTGAGAGTACAAATATTTATTAGACAACAAAGATATCAAGTGTAACCAATAAGAGAAGCCCTTTGGATGTCTACTCACTCGTTAGTGACTTGCTCGATGTTATAGTAGCATAACTAATCCTTTGACCTGCGGTACCTCGACTATTCACAATGGAGTTATTGTAGTTTGACTGTTCATACACTTGATCTCCTAGCCATATGGATCTTTACAGTACATGTTGGTTGTAGTAGGTTTATTGTAGGAATAGAATGTATATCTGTAAAGAATTTATCATTCTTGGTAGATAAGGAAGTTAGTCTTATGTGATTTATAAGATCGAGCTCAAATGACCTTGACCAGGGCAGAGTGAATGATGGATAAGAGTTTCCATAGTTTTCACGATAGTTTTTCGAGTCGAATAAATTTGACATATGACAGACGATTGAATTTGATGAGAAATATCATGACCTCCATTTTGTTAGAACTTATGATAGAAAAACTATATCATACGATAACTACACCTAGAGGTTCATCTATTTTATTCTACTGGAATGTCACTAGATACTGCTAGACATCATTGATAGATTATGAGACTTATGAAAATTATTTTGATGATCAATAATTCTTATTGAGTGAGTTAGAATTGTTTCACTCTATTGAAAGAGATTTCAATGATATTTATGATGGAGATCATAATATATCTTATTATTAGACAGAATAGAACCTATGGGATCATACATAAAAAGAAATAGGTCAAGAATTTAAAATTGGGCTTAAGAAGTTCTAATCGGATTAGAGTTTATGAAATCCTAAAGAATTCTGGAATACCATGCTAGCACATGGTTAAACCCTAATTTCCCATGTCATTAGGAGTCCTTATTTGATAAGAATTTCATTTTTGATATTGTTTTGAGCATGCACCCAATTATTAATTGTGTAAAGAGAGAGGGTGCCTTGATCCTGAGTCCTCTTCAAATAAGAATTTGAGGAATTAAAAGAATTGGACTAAATCAAAAGGTTTGATTTGGTCAAAGCCTTGTGAGACTTAGACTCCTTATTGGTTTGAGATTTGATCTCTATTAAAACACAATCCCATGAGTCATAATCCCACTTGTTTCCTTCTTATTCCATGCCTCATGGATGGGTTTAACATGGAAAAGGAAGGGGTCCCAAGAGGTTCATCTATAGAAGGACTCTTGGCACCTCTTATATTCACGTTAGAAACCCCTTGCCGCCCCATCTCATGATGCCCCTGATATAAAGCATGTAGGAGTCCCTTGCAGCCCCAATTCCTCTTTTAAATCAGAGTTTTAATTGGTTAGAACTCTTAGATATCAGGTAAGGAGTCCAAAGAAACAAGGATTGTGGCTATAAGAAGGTTGCTGCATGTGGCGTTGGTATGGTAAGAAAGAAAGAAACCAGAAACCAATGCCTCCTCCTCTCATCATCTCTCTCTCTCACAGCAAAGGTGGGATGCCCAAAGGGCTTGGGTGGTTGAAATCAGATTTCTCTCTCTTCCTTTTGCATCTGGCGATCAAGAGTTGGTGCACAATCAAAAGGTTGTGATCAAAATTCTCCATGTTGATTTCCTTGAGAAGAAAATTGAAATCAATTGGCGAGAATCCTTGATCTTTTCTATGTGAATACCTGCAGAAATCAGATGCTTGTGTGGCTTCAAGAAACTAAAAAGGATATCCATGATCATCATATTACGATAAAAAACTACCTACACAAAGGTGATGACCTAATCTTCCTTTTTTAATCTTAACCTTAACAACTATGAGGGATCCAAGGTTTATTCAAGATGAGATTTTGAATCATATTTATCTAAAAATATATTTTTTTGATGTGTTTATGTTCATAGAATTTTTAAATTCTACTATACCAATCAACTCTAGTTTCTATGCAAGCCTATTGCTTTGATACCATAAAATATCGTGCTCTAAATCTGGGACATAATGTGTCCATGTTATCGAGAGGTATCGCCCTCAATAACACAATGCCTATCAATCATAGTCAATTAAAATTCATCATATATAAAATTTAATAAAATATTTAATTTCATAATTTATCAAGTAATTAAATCAAGATTTGTTCAAAGTATCTAAATTCAAAATCAAATATCAAATCCATATCTCACAATTTATAAATATTGACTACAAGTCTAGGTCATCCACTAATTTTTCAGCTTACTAGTATAGACTTCCAAACTTGAATCATCAATTATTCCTAACCTTATTCCTTTGTAAAAAAAAAATCAAAAGGTATGAGCTACAATAGCTCAATAAGTAAAATCTACGCTTTCATATCAGATCAAGCATCAATTTTTTATGATAATAAAATATTTATAAAATAATAATTATTACAAAAATAAATATTTCATAAGGTATATTATAAAATAAGTTATAAAGATAATCATGCATGCATAAATCATGAAATTTCATAAACATGATATATAAATTATTGTTGTTGAATATTCATGTCATCTTTCAAAATATTGCTACATTCATGCTAAGATCACTTTACAACTATGATAGGGTCATATTTCTTAATCGATAAATTTTTTATTTCATATGCCAACTTTGTACCCATTGGCGGGACCATATCTCTTGTAGATGCTAGCTCTGAATATCGATCTTTTCAATTTTAAAGATTCATTGATAATTATCTGAGAGCCTTTAAAATCTTTATATCTTTTTGTTAAAATATACATATACATAGATAAAAAAATAATAAAATTAATGCTTCACAAATATGCTATTTTTATAAAATATATTCATCGAATCAATGATAATAATAAAACATACTTTTTCAATCTCATAAGTTGATCCTTACTTTATGATAACAAATATGATTTCATCAATAATAAATTATTTATATTAAAAATATGATAATTTAAAAATAAATAAGAAGCGTAAGATCTACTTACCTCTTTTGTCCTAGATCTCAGCCTTCACTGGAAGAATTGATACTTCTATTTAAAATATTAAGAATATGATCAATTTTTATTTGATGAATTCAATAGAATTAAATCATAAGAAAAGAGGATGGTTAATCGGATCGTCGGTCTGACAAGCTGTTCAGGCATTGGGGTAATTCAGGATCCCATAATCGAGGGTCAAATCTAAGTGACTTAATCAATAAATCATGAAACATAGTTCGGATCAAGACTAAGATCGACCAACAAGCTATCCGAGCATTGGGACAATTCAGGATCTCTTAATCGAGGGTCCAATCTAAGTGACTCGATCAAAAAATCATGAAGCATACATTGAATCAAGACTAAGATCAATTAATATGGTTCATCAATAGTAGATTTCAAAGATACTAGACATGATCGAGATGAGGGTGACATACGACATAGATATCAAAGTAATTTTGGATAATCTTGCCGAAGTCAACATAAGCCCTAGAAGAGAAAAGCATGGCTCAATACTAGAATCTTTAGATAATCTTAGAGAGAGAAAGTGGATCAAGAGAGAGAAAATAGCATCTAGGATCCAGTCATCATCTAAAGAGAGAAAGTAGGAGGAGAGAGAAATACTAGAGAAGGAAAGAGAGACATGAAAGAGAAAAATCTTAAAGAGAGATGAGAGGAGACAGATAATTTCTCTCTCTTCTTTCTTTTTTTCTTTCTTTATTTTTTTACTTTCTTCTTCTTCTTTTCTTTTTTTCTTCCCTTCTTTGGTCGAATAGGGGAGGAAGGGACATGGTGTCTAGAGGTCGGAGGATAGACGGTGAGCGGTGGGCTGAGCACAGGTGGCTGACAATGGTGGAGCAAGGAACGGCCGACAGCGAGGACCAGCTAGTGGGAAACAAGGGAAAGATGCATGAAAAATAAGGGATCTAGGGCCTTTTCTTCATTTTTGGCTATTGGCCGTTCACCGACAGTCATAGACTTGCTCTAACAAGGTGGTAGGGAGGTTGGTGATCCAACTAGGGCTCCGATATCTAGGGGTGACGGCATTGATGGCCGAAAAAGAAGAAGAAAGCTTGGCCAAAATAGGAGACTGTGAACATGGGATTTTTTGGTGAATCCGATGGCTGATGGCTATGCGCAAAGGCATGGAAAGAAGGGGAAGAAGGAGAGGAAGAGGGGTCGGGGCATACCTCGGGCTTCAGTGATGTCTCTACCGATGATTTTAGATGGACACGATGATGGTAGGCCGCAGCTTTAATGAGAGAAAAGAAAGAAAGAAGAAAGAAAAGGGCTAGTGTTCACTGTGAAGTGCTTTGGAGGGGGAGTGGGGAATTTATAAGGAATTTTCTAGGGTTTTTGGTAGCCCTAGAAGTTTGATTTCAAGTCAAATTCAATGGAGAAGAAGACTCCCATCAAGAGTCTTCATTCGTCTATTTTTTTTTCTTTTGGTTTTGGGTGGGACGTGGTCCAATTTCTAATGGGCCGTTCCAATTAGACCAGGCTAATCACATTTTACCCTCCTTAAAATAAGTTTCATCCTTGAATAAGTGAGGATACTTTATCTTCATATCATCTTGAAGCTCTCAAGTAGCCTGTCTCTTTTCATGATTGCTTCATTAGATCTTCACATATAGAATTATATGCCATCTTAGGATTTGCTCTTTTCAATCAATAATTTGGTTGGAAAACTCTTCATAAGTTAGGTCTTCATAAACTTGCAATGGCTCATACTCTATCACATTATTCGAATCAAGAACAAACTTCCTCAACAGAAAAACATGAAAGACATTGCGCACTTTAGATAATTTTAGTGGCAAAGCTAGTTTATTAGCAATATCTCCTACTCTGCCGAAGACTTCAAAAGGCCCAACATAGCATGGACTTAGCTTGCCGTGCCTCTCAAACCTTATGATACCTTTCTATCCACAAGATAACCAATTTCTTTGATCTTTTAATCTTGGCTTAAAATACCATCATTCCTTGCCCATGAAATTGTTTGCTGTTGATTAATTTTATATGAAAATCATAATTGACCCCACCACTCTTAATAAAAATAGAAGAGTGTGAAGCATTAGATGCTCACCATAATCTACAATCTTCTTATTCTTTAACTTTCTATATGATGTAATAATTAAACTCTTATCGTAGAAATTCCTCAAATCTATTCAAACAAATAGAGTAATAATGTCAAAGCTAAGATAAGGATATCTATACCCAAAATATTCTATATCCGAGCCCTACCAAAGATATCAATCCACTAACCATAAACTTAAGATGCTCAAAATTTTTTTGACCATTATCAATAATAAAAGAACCAATCATCGAAGATAGTACTGCAATATCTAGATGAGCCCAAAGATCTACAATCTCATCCTTTCATTAGCCAATGGCAGTCTCTTTTACTGAAAATCAAGTCTCCATTCATTACACTTATTACATTAAAATTAGTATTTTTAACTAGTTTTAATATAATTCAACCACCATATTTTTATTGTGCATTCTGATCTGAACCCACTGAATCCTCCAAGGCTACCAGATGAATTCTAACAAGAATATCGTTTTACATTAGAATATCAAAAGATCCAACCTTTTAAATTTTTGATAGATTTTAAGCAAAATTTTTAAGTTTTTTTATTCTTTACTATGCCTTGAGCATATCACATCAAGATTAAATCTTGATCCACTTCCATATTTGAAGCTGTTGCATGAGCTCCATGACTTATCTAAAACCCTATAAATCTAAAACTAATTGAAGTGAGTTAATCTTAGATTTATTTGACAATCAATTAGATAGCTACAACTAACATTTCTTTATAAAAAGATTAACTCTAGCTCCAACAAATTAGAAGACCTCAAGTCAACATCTCTGTGAATAGAATCAACTCAATTATTTCTCTTAGAGCTTCCTTTATCACGACCCTCAGCATCCATCAATAAATCGACTTGAAATCTTGCCCTTACATGTTAAAACTCATTTAAGTCTTCAAAAAAAAAAAGTTAACAATAGCAAAATATCTTAGATCAGCTTAGAAACTTAAACTTTGATTTGAAATAATTAATATACCTCATTACCTCCAACAAACAAAAGAAAGATATAGTAATCCAATCCACAAATAGTAATATTAATTATTAAAGATTCCACCAAACCACATATATTATGCTTTGACAATAAAATATAATCAACCAATAGAACCAATATATTTTTTATTTACATGTGCATTTCAAACATGATCTTTTGTAGGTTCAACGCTCAAAAAATATTTCTCTCTCATACAATGCAATTCTTTCTTAGCCCACATCCTAAACAACTTCCTTTCCAAAATTATAATGTTCAGACAATCAACATCAAAAAGTTATCAAGATCTTCATCTATATCAAATTTAGAATTTTAAAATCATCTAAATATTTATTGAACAAATATACAAAACACAATATAACCTATCAGTACAACATCCCATATTCAAAGGTTAACATCTCTTAAACTTGGGTCACCCTACTTGTTGAAATCCAAGACATAGCTCATCAATTCAATTATATATATCGTATACCACTTGTACATAAATTCCATCATAATACCTATTGACCAAAATTCAATCTTTGAGGCCTTTATATTGTACAATTCTAATCTAGATCATTTCTTCTATATTCTTCATTTGCCTAACCCTATGAATCACAATCCTAAGCTTCAGTTTTATCTATAATCAAATTTATTACTTTGATACCATAAATTGTCATGCTCCAAATTTGGGACATAACATGTCCATGCTACTGAGGGATATCGCCCTCGATGACACAAAGCCTATCAATCATAATCAATTAAAATTCATCATATATAAAATATAATAAAATATTTAATTCCATCATTTATCAGGTAATTAAATCAAGTTTGGTTCAGAGCATCTAAATCCAAAATCAAATATCAAACTCATATCTCTTAATTCATAAATATGACTACAAGTCTATTATCGTCTACTAATTTTTCAGCTTGCTAGCCTAAATCATCCATCATTTCTAATCTTATTTCTCTATAAAAAAAAATCAAGAGGTATGAGCTATAATAGCTCAGTAAGTAAAATCTACGCTTTCTTACTGAATCAAGAAAAAAATTTTCATAATAATGCAACATCTATAAAATAACAAATATTACAAAAATAAGCATTTTCATAGGGTATATTATAAAACAAGTCACAAAGATAATCATGCATGCATAAGTAATGAAATTTCATAAACATGATGTATAAATCAGTCTTATTGGATATTCATATTATCTTTCAAAATATTGCTCATAGAAATTTATGCTAAGATCACTTTATATTCATGATAGAGCCATATTTCTTAATCGATAAAATTTTTATTTTGTATGTCAACTTTATATCCATTGATGAGGGCCATATTTCTTATGGTTGCTATTTCTGAATGCCGACCTTCTCATTTTAGGGATTCATTAATAGCTATCTAAGAGATTTTGAAATCTTTATATCTTTTTTCTTGAAATATATATATACATAGATAAAAAAATAATAAAATTCATGCTCTACAAATATGCTATTTTTATAATATATATTCATGGATTGATGATCATAATAAAATATGCTTTGTCATATCTCATATGCTAATCCTTACTTTATTGAAAAAAATAATTTCATCAATAATAGATTATTTACATGAAAAATATGATGATTTAAAAATAAATAAAAAGCATAAAATCTACTTACCTCGTTTGTCTTAGATCTTCAGCCTTCATTGAAAGAATCAAGTAATCACATTTAAAATATTAAAATATGATCAACTTCTATTCGATGAATTAAATAGAGCTAAATTATAAGAAAAGAAGATTGTTAGTAAGATGGTCAGTCCAACAAGCTGTCCGAGCATCAGGGCAATTGAGGATCTCCTAATCGAGGGTCCAATCTAAGTGACCCAATCAAAAAATCATAAAGTATAAATTAGATCAAGACTAAGATCGACCAATATAATTCATCAATAGTGAATTTCAAAGATATGAGACAAGACTGAGATAAGGTTAATATATGACACAGATATCAAACTAATTTCAGATCATCTTGCCGAAGTCAACATGAGCCCCTAAAGAGAAAAACATGGCTCAATACTAGAATCCCTAGATAATTTTAGAGAGAGAAATAGATCAAGAGAGAGAAAGTGAAGAGAGAAAGTAGCATCTAGGGTCCAGTCATCATCTAAAGAGAGAAAGTAGGAGGAGAGAGAAATACTAAAGAGAAGAAAAGAGAGACATGAGAGAGAGAAAATCTTAGAGAGAGATGAGAGGAGAGAAATAATTTCTCTCTCTTCTTTCTTTTTTTTCTTCTTTATTTTTTTACTTTCTTCTTCTTCTTGTCTTTTTTTTTCTTCCCTTCTTTGGTCGAATAGGGGAGGAAGGGTTGTGGTGTCTATAGGTTGGAGGATCGACGGCGAGCTACGAGGCGTAGGTGGCTGACAGCGATGGAGCAAGGGATAGCCAACGATGAGAATTGGTTGGTGGGAAACAAGAGAAATATTCCCGAAAAATAAGGGACCTAAGTGCTTTTCTTCATTTTTGGCCATTCGCTAGTGGTCATAGACTTGCTGGAACAAGGTGGTAGGGAGGTCAGCAATCCAACCAGGGCTCTGACATGTAGGGCCAAAGGTGTCGGGGGCCAAAAAAGAAGAAGAAAGCTTGGCCAAAATAGGGGACCATGAATATGGGATTTTTCGATGAATCCGATGGTTGGTGGCCATGCGCAAAGGTGTGGGAAGAAAGGAAGAAGGAGAGAAGAGGGCCTAGGGCATTCCTTGGGCTTCAATGATGTCTCTAGTGATGATTTTAGGTGGACACAATGATGGTAGGCTACAGCTTCAGTGAGAGAAAAGAGAGAAAGAAGATAGAAGAGGGCCGATGTTCACCATGAAGTGCTTTGGAGGGAGACTAGAAAATTTATAAGAATTTCTTAAGATTTTTGGCAGCCCTAGGAGTTTAATTTTGAGCCAAATTCAATGGGGAAGAAGACTCCCAATGGGAGTCTTCATTCCTCTATGTTTTTTTTCTTTTGATTTTGGGTGGAATGTGGGCCAATTTCTAATGGCCTGGTCCAATTGGATCAGGTCATCACAGCCTTTACATCATCTAGATCAAAATAATCATCATCATTATCTAAGTCTATGAATATATGATTGAGATGTTCGATGATCAAGTACTTCCCTTCAAGCTATAAATGCTATCTTATCTCATTTTCTTTATATAGATGCTCCCTAATCATCACTCAAACCTCTACAAGTATCTTTGGATGCTTCTTGATATCACTAAACCAGCCATTAAGTGTTGCTTTAATCGATGACTCCACCTAGCTCCTTTATTTTTCAATCGATATAATTATATTTTCATTGATGCCGGTCCTTCTTCATTTTTTCAAAATGCTAACAATATCTGAGTCTTTCTGTTGTTTGCTGTCAGGCTTCATCTACTTTAAAAAAAATAATAAAAAATAATAAAATTAATGATTATAAGTACCTAAAAATATATTTAAATTTTCTATACTATATCCATACTTTTCTAAATTTATTATAATTTTAAAATATTTTTTTGTTAACTCTGATTAAATAATAGTTTAAAATTTATTATAATCTTAAAAAATCACTTGGATATTTATATTATTTATATTCATTATTCTCATTAATTTTTAAATTGTTTCAATAATTATCTAATTAATAATCAAAATTTATTTTTATTATTTCATATAATCACTAAAATTCATCAAAAGTAACTAGAAATTGGATTTAAGTTTTATATGGTATATCCAGTTATCTACCCTTTTTCATGTTTAGAATTTTTAAGTTTTTAAAATTTTTTTATAATTTTTAAATATTTTATAACCAATAAAATTTATTTTAATTATTTTGAATGATTATTAAAATTTATAATAAGTAACTAAAAATTAGATTTAAGTTGTATATAGTATACAATATATGAACCCTTTTTTATGTTTATTTTTTTTAACTTCTAAATACAAACTCTAGTATATAAATTCTATCTTAAATATATGAATATCCCATGAGAAGTTTGATGAGAAATTAATCTTTTTACCCCTTCCCATTCATCTTCTAAGAGTTCATGCTCTATCTTCTCTTTAAAAGTATTGTTTACTTACTTTGATTTGGGTCTTACTCTTAGTATCTCACTATTTCAAGGGAGAAATATTATTATATAGACTAGTGGACTATTCCAAATCCTATAGCACATGTATGGTACATAATGAGAATTCTCATATGATCTTGACTTATTTGAATGCAAGGGGTAATGTGGTAGGTAACTAATTAACTATTAGACTGGTCCACTAGATCAAGTCCATCTAATAATTAGACATTTTAAGAGACTAAAACAACTTGAACCTTAGTGAAATACTATACCATAATATAAAATATTATAACTTGAACCTTATTTTCATTATGTTTATTGGAGAAAATCTAACAATTCTAAAGTGACATGTTGCAAAAATTTTAAATCAACCAATGGTCACAATTTTAATATCACTATTGCAATGAAAAATAAAAGACAAATAATGGCAATAATTTCTTAAATAATAGCTTATTAATTGAAATATACTTATAAGTTTGATGATAAACATAAAAATAAAATAAAAATGGGAGTGAGAATACCGTTGGTGAGTCCCATCGGTTTTGCTGTGAATGATGGTTGGAGACTAGAGTCTCAATTTGAGAAATCCTCTGAGTCTTCTACCTTCCTCATACTTCTAAAGTAAGATGCTGAGCATCAATTTTATTTGTCGATTTAAAAGAATATATAAGACAGCAACCTTAGTCTAAGCAGCTCCTAGCCACATGTGAATAGATGGACCATTGTTTCAAATTACATCGAGTGTCTACCATACAGGAGTCCTATCAATAATTTTTTTTAACTTTTTCTCGTTCATATGTCAGCTACATAGATTTGTCTGACAAAATTACTCCCATGATTTACACTATCCTTCCTTTTCACATGAGTGCTGCTATTGTTGTTGGATTTTTTTTTATTATATATATTTTTTTCATGAGAGTCTGAACATCGGGATAGTATAATGATCTCTTTCCATGAGAGTACTTTGAGAGCTGTGTAGACGTGAATGGAGTCAATGCTCAAAGCCTCCAAACAAAGATATGATGGTACGGTGATATTTTTCTAGAGGAGTGCTTTAAAAGCTATGTGGGTGCAATCTTTGAAGATCAAATGGAGTAACGAGCATGAAAGAAATCATGATCGAAATGCTTTGAGAGCTATGCAGAGCCTGTGGGTGCAATGCTCAGGCATGAGAGAAATCATGGTCGAACAGAGTGATTTGAGAGCTATATGGCCTATGAGCACGATTGAATGAATAACATCACACAACTTGGATCAAACGGATGGCGTCGTATAACCCATGGGAGAAAAATGTGCATCAGAGTCTAAACCCTCATTCTTTGCCCTCTAGTGCTCTCTCCTCTTTCCTCCCTCTCAATTGGCTCATCATCGAAAAATCCAATAGCCTCCCTTCTCTCTCCTCCCTTATCCTTCCCAAGCTTTCCTCCCTTCTCCTTCCCAAGCTATCCTCCCTCCCGACATACTTTGCTCTTGGAAAATTAGAATCGAAAGGTGAACTCTTGAAAAATTGGAATCGAAAGGTGAAGGTCGTCCTCCCTCCAATGATGATGCCGACCTGATGCACCAACAGAAAAAGGAAAAGGTCAATACTCCCTTCTCCTTCATTCTTCTCCCCCCTCCCTTCGATGATGAATGGGTCGTTCGAAGCATCATCGGCATTCGGAAAAGGAAAGAAAAAATTAGGACATGACTAGGATGGCTGTACCAATGCTTAATCTGGTTGGAATGAAGATGGAATGATCGAGATGGAGGCCGGAAATACTTTTCAAGGTCCTGCACTATTTTTTGATCCTAGAATCTTAAAAGAATGGGATAGGATGATCGAGACGCCCCATCCCACTGGGACTTCAATCATTGATGCTAGCAACCATTTCAAAGAAATAATAAATAATCATTCTCTATGTCAGAATATTCAGGCAAACAAAGTCTAAAATCAAACAACTGCTAAGATATAACCCAGCTTTGCAAACTACACCTTGTCTTTTTAATAAGCTTTTCAATCAAAATAGAGATGCTGAATATCCAAAACATATTACATTCAATGAAGATTTTTCCCTTTTAAACATCTTTTCAATGCAAAAGGTAGTTTCATCCTATTCCATTGATGACTCTGTGCTCTTGTGAATAACTACATGCACGTGTCTAAGGGTGAAATCTTAGAGAACTAATTCAAATTGGTTGCTAATTATGCAAAGGGTTGTAATCATTGGGATAATTCCCCATTCACATCTGATAAATATAGTTTGAAGAAAAGGATAAGCGAAAGCCTTGAAGAATAGTTTTCATTAATTATCTACAAGTTGTTGTAACCTACATCATGTCACTAATGAGTGCAATCTCAGCATCTAGGATTTAGTGTCATCCATATGGTCCAACAGTACTAGTGCAAAATAGTAGAGCAGGTCGTATAGATTTTGATGTGGATCTAACATTACAAGCAAATGAGTATGGAGTCCTCATGGCATAACAATATTACAATGCTGGCCATGCATGATTAGGTAATGATCATGCACATATGGAGAAAATGGGATTTTTATGGCTGCACAAGTGATGGGATCACATTGACACGTACGTAAATAACTATTACTCATATTTGTGTAGACGTTAAGATTAAGATAGCTATTTCAATTCATATTTAGGTACTCTCCAACAATCTTAGGAGTTGAAGAAGATGTGAATGGTGTATATATTAAGAAACTAGCAAATGGCTAGGGGGTCTTGCCATTAGGAATGGCAATTTTAGCCAACCCACTAGGTATCCAACACGAATGGGGTAGGTTTCATCCGATCCAATTAGGACTCAAGACAGATATGAGTTCCAAATAAAAATATCTGAAATAGGTTCAGATTGGATATGGATAATGATATGTCCCGCCGTAAATCCAATCCGATATAACCTTAATATATATCTCCCTTTCAATATTATAATATTTTATAATATTTATATGTACCCGATCTGATCCAACTCATCTTATCTATCCGACCCTACCTGATTGACCTGCATCTCTACTTGATCTAAGCCGACCTGATCCGAGATGGGTATATGGCACATATGAGTATGGGGTTTTAATTTTAAAATGAGTATGAGTACTGACCAATTCGATCCATATCTGATCCATTGTCATCCTTACTTGCCATCAATATGTTATCAAATCATGATTGGTTGAACCTCCACTAACTTCAAAGTCACTTAAACTTCACTGTCCCTCTCTCTTTCTCTCTCTAGCAGTTCTACAAAGAAACAACAGAAGAAAAGAAGATGAAAACTAGAGTACAAAATAAAGAATAAGATGAAAACCAAAGTACAAAATAAAGAACAAAAGAAGACCAAAGATAGTTCAAGCCTATGAGATCCATATGTAGGAGAAGTGCCGATTTAGGAGGAAAAGAATCACCATTAATGAAGTCTAAATTTACGCACATACTTGCTAACCAATCAGCAGCATAATTGGCTTCCCTAAAAGTGCTCAGCCATGAAGAAGTACAAAATTGCTGCAAAATGCCAAATGTCCAGCAATGACAGATTTAGATTAGGATAAGCATATCTTGTATCCAACTTATATATGATTGCACCATCTATCTCTCTCTTTGATGGTAAAAAGGAGAGCAAAGTAGAAAATGCATTTAAAATTTACTATGAAACCTATGTAATATTGTGCAGTGGTTGGAATAGTATTATCATGTTGATTGATCACATGCTTCTCTCTATGAAGATAACCAGATTTGCTGTGCTTTTCTTATCTAGAGTTCATGGTGAATTTCCAAGATCTGCATTGAGCACTTGGATGTCTGTATAGGTGCAAACAAAATCACAAAGAAGAATACACAAACCTCTCTCTCTCTCTCTCTCTCTCTCTCTCTCTCGGCCTGCAGTTCTCAAAGTAGTAGTAGCTAGCATGCCATGTGATGTACGGGGGCACAGCTTTTAGAAAGAGATAGGATTTCCCATGCCTATATGCGATCTCAACATGTCCAGAAAGTTCTCCATTTGGATTGGATTTGGGTTGTATGGATTCGTTACTTCTAGCCTCCATGCTGAATAGGTTATAAGGGTTCAAAGTATTATTTTCTTGGACTTCTTAAAAGTTCACCACCCATTATAGTAAGGTTTAGCTTCCTATTGATCTAAACAAAGATGAAATAGAGTGGTTATTCATTAGCACTAGCATTTAATACATGCAATGCACATAGAGATCTTTTCTCAAGTTAAATTTTGTAGGAAGTTTTTTCCTTGTTTGGACTTTCCACTTCTTGGAACTCCCTTGTAGTTGTAATATTTAAGTCATTTTTTAACTCTTTAAGTACTCATGTAATCGTTATCTTCTCTCACATGGCATAA
Organism: Elaeis guineensis; assembly: GCF_000442705.2. Lineage (NCBI taxonomy): Eukaryota > Viridiplantae > Streptophyta > Magnoliopsida > Arecales > Arecaceae > Elaeis > Elaeis guineensis. The sequence goes on along the minus strand of NC_026003.2, from coordinate 7,201,938 downwards.
TGTGAGATAATGCATTGAACCAACTATATACTCATAAGAATTCCCATTGATGATGATAGGAGATAGTTTTTTTTTTTTTGGGGGGGGGGGGGGGGGATTGGATAAATCACATGACCTTAGCAAAATTTAAACAGTAGTCCAAACAAGGCTGCTGTCAAAGTTTAACCAATAGGCCTTTCAATTAGTGGTGGCAATTTACTCTACTCTATTAGATACCCAACCTGGCCCAACCTGATCCTAATGAGCAGGTATTGGTAATGATAAAATTCACTCCGAATCCAACTTGGATATATATAACTCTTTACAAATCTCCTCTTCAAGATAAAATAAATTGATTCACATAAAAAAAAAAATGTAGCTTTATCTGACCCAATGCATCCAACCTATCTAACCCTACTTGCCCCACTTTATCCCATTCTGAGGCAAGTACGGGGTAGATATGGATAATGGACTATCCGATCCATATCTGATAGGTTGCTATCATTAGCTTTCATCAGAATTGGATGAGAGAACTAGTTTTCAATTGTAGGCTCCTCTAATCTATTATTTTCATTCTCTATCTAGTTAATTCACTGCTAGACTTGTAGTAGTTATTGCCAAGTATAAACAACTATCTATAAAGAATCTTTATTAGGGCTATCAATGGGATACAAGTTCCCCAAGCAGCATGTCTAATTTTGTGCTTAGCCTTCTGAGCTATTATTTTCATACTGTAACTAGCTAATTCACTCCTAGATTTCGAGTGATTATTGCCAAGTAGAGACTAGTTTCTATAAAGGATCTTTCTCAAGGCTGTCAATGGGCTAGGTCAATTCAAGTGGCCTATAGACCTAACCTAAAAGAGAGGTGGCACAGGCTTGAGTTTTAGGTCTTGAAACCTAACTATGCCTAATACATATGGAATCCAGAAAATTTTGTGCTAAACCTACTCAAATTTTGATGACAAAATGCATAGCTCCCAACCCGAGAAGATATGCAAATCTGGATTGGGTTTAGAATTTCTATTCATAGGCAGCCCATAATTCAACTTGAAGTTTCAACACCAAGTAGGCTAAAGACCGAAGTAGCCCAAAATGGACACCTGTATGACTTCATGGTCCATGCCTCTTGTCACATACTCACGGCCTAATAGCTTAAGCTATTGGAAAGAGAGCCCAAGCAAATAAACTCATCTGTGACTATGATAATCTCCTTCATCGAACCTCATGACACCTTCATCATGGCTAGCTCCTACTTGAGAGAGGGGAGTCTACCCATGGACCAAGTCTTATTCAATTCTATTGATCCTCCACAATCATAGTAACTCTCGAAGAGAAGTTCACGTGACTAGTAAATTAAAATTGTTACTCACAATGGATATAACTCTAATACCACTTGTCATAGACTCGCAGCCTAGAAACTTAAAAGCTTTTGAACTGCAAATCCATGACACCACCCTCCCTCCTTTTTTGAGTAGAAGAGCGAAGGTTAAAAACCTTCCAATTTATCGATGATAAGAAAATTGCAACTGAAGGAAAATAGGTAGTTTAAAGCATGTATTTTTAAAATTTACGACAGAATAATAAAAGATTAAATATTTTAATCTTCTAAACATGCCTTAGATCAGATCTAACCTACCATTAAGGATCTATGACATAAAAAATTTATATATAAAATCTGAAATAAAATAAAAAACTGCATCGATCACATCGATGCCTTGAATTTGATCTAACCTTTAGATTATATCAGTAGAATTCAGAACTATTACCTTTTCGTGGGTTGATGATCTCCACTACTGGTAAGCGTGGTATGAAACTCTCGTTGATGCCGAGCAGCCGTACAAGAGTCCGGCCTCTATGGATGGTCCACATGAAGCCTCTTAGATCGATCAGCCCTCTGCGGGAGTGCTAGCTCACGCAGTCGACTTCTGATGGTAGATCTGACTTGATCTTCTTCTTTGATCATCTCAAACCTTACTGATGTCGAAGATGGATCAGAGAAAGATACTGGATGGTAAAAAAAATTTAATGAAGACTCTCTTCTCTTTGATTTTTTCCTCACCCAAAAATCTAGAATAGTTCTAGGTCTCTCACCCAAGAGGAGAATGGTCTCCTCTTTTGTTCACACCAAGGAGGAAGGAAACCCACCCAATCTTCTCATCCCAAAGAAGTCTTTCTGACCCTCTTTCTCTTTGATATCTTGTGGTGAAGAGCTCTCTTCTTTTGGCATACAAAATTATGGCCTTTTTATGATTGTCATACAAACAAGATAAAACAGGATAAGGGCTAGAGTTTGTTGCAATTTAAACTCTTTTGAATTTCAATTCAAATCCAACTTTTTCTCACCATTATCTAACTTAAATAGAGACTTACCAAAAAACATTGGGCATGAAAATCAGTTGGAAAGATCTCTTTTTCTCGTACACAATAGACCCCTTCAAAAGCAGCTAATGTATGGAAGGATATGGATAAGTTTTAAGTTAAATTTAAACTAATTTGAATTCAAATTAAAACCAACCAATTCTTATCCTTAATGGGTGACAAAAGAAAGATTATTTTTTGATTTTCTCTATACAAATTGATTTTATGCGGTGAGAAAAGATATGAGACAATTTAGGTGGCGCAAGGGATAGAGTCCTACTCATTTGGGACTCTAGGGTTCAACCAATTGGTTTTCTTTCAAACCTAATCTAATTAGACCTAAATAAAATATGATGAACGTAATCTAATTAGACTCTTATAACCTTAATTAAATTTAATCAAATCAATAAATTAATTGATTCATAGATCCAATCAAATCAGGATCATTTCTCCCTTATCGATTAGGTCATCTCATAACCTAATCAGACTTGACCTGATTGAATCAAATTCAATCAGACTTGATCCAGATTTTAATACTCAATCAAATTGAGATAATTATAATTTAATCATTAATTAATCCTCTATTAATGATAATATCCAAGTCTAGTGGGACTCTTCACCAGAGTCCCCATTGACTAGGACTCTTCAGATTAGTCAAGTGATCGGAGAGAAACTCCTAATGTGTGTGACCCCATAGGTTTGAACCTAAGCCGGTAGCATAGAAACTGATTCTTATACCAATCGAAGTAACCATCTAGCAATGGTACCCGATGTCCGGATAGGTCGAATGTATGCTAAGCAACACTCAAGAACCTATTTGAATATAGTTACTGTATAATTCATCATTTTGACCTAAATGCTCAAGGTGACCTAGGGTTTAACTGCCAACTCTGATATGGTCATCTATATTATATTTTAATTTTTAAAATCCATCACATGGATTACTCCAGCCAAGGTTTTACTGAATTGAAACATACTAATACATTAACTCCTACTTATTCGAAAGGTCAATTTCATCTTGACTCACATACTGACTTTACAAGTACTTGACTATGCCTAAAAATCTTTCATCGCTGAATTAGAAATTCAAGTAGTCCGACACCAAAGTATAGTGAGTTGCTTGTAAATCACCGTGGTGATCTCAGGTCAGAGAAACACTTATACCTATATCCCTTTAGAGTGACTCTTGACAGTAGAATGCTACGGAGTTGATCACGTTCAGTAAAATATACTCCTATATTTCACTTGCATGCCATACCAGCATCTTCACACTCCTTGATTAAGAGGACAACCAATCTATATGGTACACAACGACCTACACTTGATATGTCTATCATCCTAGTAATATCATATCATTTGGTCACGAACTTATTTAAGGATTAAACGATATATCCTCATATATCGATTCAAATAGTCCTAAGGACTTCGTCACATAACAGGAGTTCAAAATGAGATGTACACAGTGATGAAAAATCAAATAGTATTTATTAATTCAACAATTCATATACAACTACAATGATAAGCACAACCATCAACAGGCTAACGATTGGCTTTAGGATACAATTCCCAACAACTCTCACTTGGACTAAAGCCAATCGGTACATATCATATACCCATCTTTGATTTGTAGTCTTCAAACTCCTTGACGTCGAGGGTTTTAGTAAATGGGTTGGCCAGATTTTTTTTTCCGTCGATCTTCTGAAGCTTGATATCACCTCAATCCACGATCTCTCGGACCAGGTGGTAGCGACGCAGAATGTGCATGGTCCGTTGATGTGACTTCGATTCCTTCGCTTGATCAATGGCACCAGTACTGTTGCAGTACAACAAGACAAAGCCATCAAAGGAGGATGCCACTTTGAGCTCATTGATGAACTTTCATAGCCACACAACTTCCTTTGCAGCATCGGATACCACGATATATTCTGTCTCATAAGTAGAGTCGGCCATAATATGCTGCTTGAAATTATTTCAGCAGATTGCTCCACTGTTCAGGGTATAAATATATTCCAATATATTTTTGTTGTCATCATGATCCAACTAAAAATTGAAATCCGTAAACCCCACAAGTTTTAAGTCGGATTCTCCATAGATAAGCCACTGATCTTTAGTATTTCTCAAATACTTAAGGATGGTCTTTACAACCTTCCAGTGATTCTCATCTGGATCGGACTGATATCTGCTCACAATAAGTATGCCACATCCGGTTACGTACATGTCATGACGTATATAATAGATCCCACTGTCGAAGCATATAAATTCTACTCATACGTTCTCTCTTGAGGAGTTGTCGGACAATCACTCTTCGAGAGAGAAATTTTTTGGCCTATCGGAAGATAGCCTTTCTTGAAATTCTTCATGCTGAACCTTTTCAGCACAGTATCAATGTATATTGACTGAGATAATCCAAGCAACCTTTTAGATCTATTTCTATAGATCTTCATCCCAAGGATGAAGGATGCTTCTCCCAAGTCTTTCATGGAGAACTGTGATGACAATCAAATTTTATTTTCTATAATGAAGGATGTCATTTCCAATTAAGAGAATATCATCGACATACAAAATAAGAAATACTACCACAGAGTTATTAACCCATTTGTATATTCTTAATGAAGCCATACATTCTGATCACTTTATCAAAATGCATGTTCCAAGTCCGAGATGCCTGCTTAAGTCTATAGATAGTCTTTTGAAGCTTGCACACCTTAGACTCATCTATGGATATGAAACCTTCAGGTTGTATTATATATACCTCTTCTTCTAGCTCTCCATTCAGGAAGGCTGTTTTTACATCATTTGTCAGATTTCATAGTCCAAATGCGCTGCTATCGCAAGCATAATCCGAAAAGATTTGAGTATTACCACAGAAAAAAATATCTCATCATAGTCAATACCATAATGCTGACGGTAACCTTTGACAACTAGATGGACTTTATAGATCTCCACCTTTCCATCTGCGCCTCTCTTTTTTTTGAAGATCTACTTACACCCTATGGATTTTACCCCTTCAGATGGGTCAACTAATGTCCATACATTGTTGATTTTCATGGACTCCATTTCGAATTTCATGGCTTCCAGCTATTTATCAGAGTCAGACCTCTGTATCGCATCCATATAGGTGATCAGATCCTCATTGTTCTCATTGAGTTCAACTGGATCCCCATCCCGAACTAAGAAACTGTAGTATCTATCCGGTTGATGCGGTACTCTATCAGATCTCCTTAAAGATGCTTCTACAATAGATTTCGGATTTGATCTAATCAAGTTCGACTCTATAGGTTTACTAGATTATGTCGGTTCTTCTACCGATCGAACTTCATCAAGTTCAATCTTTGAGGTATTAGTTTTTTCACCAAGAAACTCTTTTTCTAAAAAGACAGCCCTATTACTGACGAACATCTTCTGTTCGTTAGCAAAGTAGAAGTAATATCCCTTGATCTCTTTTGAGTACCCTACAAATAGATATTTGTCAGACCTAGGTCCAAGCTTGTCAGTTTTCAAACATTTAACATAAGCCAGACATCTCCAAATCCTCAGATGAGAGAGTGCTGGCTTACGTCCTGTCCATATCTCATATGGTATTTTTCTTACAGACTTGTTCGAAATTTTATTTAAAATATAACAAGCTGACTCGAGTGCGTATTCCTAAAAAAAATCGACAGACTTGTAAAGCTCATCATAGACTGAACCATATCTAACAGGATTCGATTCCTCCTTTTTGATGCACCATTATGCTGTGGTATTCTAGGAGGGGTCCATTGTGAGAGAATCCTATTCTCTTCTAAGTATGTCAGAAACTCACTAAAGAGGTATTCTCTTCCTCAATCGAATCGAAGAGTTTTAATACTCTTTCTAGTTTATTTCTCTACTTCATTATGGAATCATTTGAATATTTCAAATGATTCTAACTTATGTGTCATTAAGTAGATATGTCCATACCTCGATAGGTCATCTATAAATATAATGAAATAATAATATCCACCTCTGGCACTAGTGTTCATTGGTCTACATACATCAGTATGTATCAGACTTAGAACTTCACTGGCTCAATCATCTTTTCTAGTAAAAGATGATTTGATCATTTTTTTAAGAAGACAGAACTCACAAGTTAGGAGTGATTCATAATCACTGACTTCGAGAATTTTCTCTTGTGTCAACCTGTTTATTCTGTTCTTGTTAACATGACCTAACCTACAATGCCAAAGGTAGATATCGGAGACATCACTAATTCTAGATTATTTGTTGGATGTGTACATTACACTAACAGATTATGATAATATGTAAATATCATTATTCAGTTGTCCATTCATCATATTAACACCATTCATAATGATATTAAAATTATTTTTTTTATTGAAATTTCATAACAGTACATAGCCAAAAGGTCTACAGAAATAATATTAATAAAAAAGAAGACAATTAGAACAATTACATTAGATTTGAATACAAGCTTAATAGTCCCTAACGTTAGAACTAAAACTGATCTTCCATCTCCAACATTAAGGAATCTTTTATCTTTTTCAAATCTCCTACTGATCTGCAGACCCTGCAATAAATTGCAAATATTAAAGGGCTTCCTATATCTAATACCCACTAGTAGAATCACAAATTGAGAAATTACAAGGTGTTATCATATAATTATCTTGCCCAGCAATAACTTGCTTCTTTCTCGGTCTGTTCGAATCCAGGGAGGCAATGTATTGAGGATAATTCTTTTTTCAGTGTCTCTGCTTCTTGCAGTAGAAGCATTCCACCTGACTCTGATCGGACTTAAATTTTTTGGCCTGACTGGGTTTGGGTGCCCTAGCACTTTGCACCTTTTTCTTGTTCTTCTTGTTCTTCTTTTCTTTCTTAAAAGATCGACATCCAGAAGAAGATCCTTCCAAAATATTCATCGACTCCTTTTGGAGCTGGTGATCCTTCTCAAAGTTTTGCAGTAACCCCAGCAAATTGTGGTAGTTAATTGCAGGCTTTGTCATTCGAAAATGAGTAAGAAAAGGAAGGTAGAACCTGGGCAAAGAGTTCAGAATAGCATCTTTCTCCTACTGCTCATGTAGGAGAAAGCCGAGCTTGCTTAAGCACTCAATCATCTCGATCATGTACAATATATGATCAATGACTAATGCTCTTTCCCTTATTTGAGCATTGAAGATGGCACAACTAGTCTTGTGCCTCTCAACATAGTCGGGTGTGCCAAAAGACTCGTTCAATATTTGCAACATATCCTATGGCTAAGCATTCTCGAAATAATGGCTAAACTTATCATTCATCGTCGCCAATATAATACAATGAACCGTAGTTCGTCATTGAGCCACTTCTGATAAGTGTCTCTGACCAAGCTACGCGCATTCGGAGCTGGCTCCTCGGATGCTGGATCTGTCAATACATACAAGATCCGTTCATGCTTCAGATTATTTTGAGCTTTCGATACCAGCTATCAAAATTTGGTCCCATCAATTTATCACTTTCTAATAGTGATCAGAGTGACAAGGTGGTGGCCATATCTGCAAAAGAAAAATCAGAACCTAATTAGTATATGAATTGATTAAGTCTAAAGATATGAATTTTAGTCTAAAAATTCTCTCACTATTTTATTCGAATTGATAGCCTCTATCTTTAATTCGAAGAATTACATTAATTTCTTAGTAGGTACTAGAATCTACATAGACTGCACATGGGTCTGAGTGTGGCTCGGCCAACCTTGTGTACTCACGGGTAGATTCTTAACCAATTATTTCATCAAATAATTTTTAATATTCAATTTTTCCTCAGACACCTCTTCAGCAAGCATGTGGCACCTCCGCTGAAGGTTCTGGTTAGGTCCATCTATTAATATATCAGAATTTAGTGTATCTAACGAATGAGTGACTGGACCTGAGTGTGGCTCGGCCAACCTGACCATCATCAGAAAGATACAACTAAAACAACATATTATGAATGATAATTCTGATAGCTAGATGAGCACCAGACGTGTAGCACCTCCAATAATCATTTAAACATTGGACTCATTATCACCCAACTTAATGGGAGGCTATGATCTAGTTATCACCCTAACTATTTTATTTTAGGGACCTAACAATTTTAGAGATTTAATTAGTTGAATTGAGAGATGAGATGAGACTTGATCAGTTAATCTTAATCATCCCACTGACTTCATCAAGTCAGATTTAAGAAGATCAGACATAAGCTGGTCCAGCCAATCAGTCATGAATCCTCTTACAGGTTTCACCAAGTCATAAAGAGGACTCAAGATAAGTTGATCTAGGGACACCTATATCAGTCATACTGATTTTCTAGTTAGCATGGGTCAACTCCAATCATTAAGTGATCTAATCAAAATATGATTCATCATGTTGGTCAGATAAGTGAGATCGATTGGAGGAATATGCCATTAACTCGATATAGACTCAATCTACATAAGTAGCTCTCAATTAATGACCATCGATCAAAGCTACCATACTTACCTTAGACACCAACTGCTTAGTCATTTTCAATTTGATCAACTTATAGACTTGGATTTGACCACGGAGCTACGATCAAAGTTCATATTGGTCTAATCAAAGACATAGACTTGATCAACTACAACTATTAAAATTGATCAAGAGAAGAAATTGACCCAATCAAAATTAACTTTTAATTAGATTTGATTAATTACTAACATGGTCCATTATCAATAATTTCTAACCCTAAGTCTAATCCAGTTAATTAGACTTGACTCGAGCTAACCCATTAACCCATGAGTTATGAAATTAATGCCTTAGATCTTTGATTCTCAAATCTAGATCGCTTAATTCTCAATTAAGTTTTGGACTAATATGGTTCGGGTTCGGTGTTTGAAAATAGTTTTTAATTTTATAAAATATTTTTACAATCAATCATCTAATGATCAAAACTTTAATTTTAGATTTAATATATATTATTTTAGATCTAAAATAAAATTTTAAAATTTTTTTCATTGTTCATCATCATGGAAAAGATCGTGCAGCACCCCTATACGCCATAGGAAATCCCATCGAATGGATAAATAGGATAGTGAAATTTTGATTTCTCCTATGACGGACGGCTATGAGGATCTATCAAATTAGATTACTATACTACTTAGATTCAAAATTAACTATTTAGATCTAATCTAAATAATTAAATCATATTATATGTAAAAAATTTATAACATAAGAAACCTGACTCTGATACCATATGAAGAAAAATAGGTAGTTCAAAGCATGTATTTTTAAAATTTACAGTAGAATAATAAAAAATTAAATATTTTAATCTTCTAAATATGGCTTAGATTAGATCTAAACTATCATTAAATATCTATAACATAAAAAATTTATATATAAAATTTGAAATAAAATAAAAAACTATATCGATCACATCAATGCCTTGAATTTGATCTAACCTTTAGATTAGGATCTAACCTTTAGATTATGTCAGTAGAGTTCAAAACTCATCATCTTTTTATGGATTGATAATCTTCACTACTGTAAGCATGGTATGAAGCTCTCACTAATGTCGAGCAGCTGCACAAGTATCCGACCTCTACGGATGGTCTACACGAAGCTCCTTAGACTGAGTAGCCCTCCGTAGGAGTATTAGCTCGCACAGTCGGCTTCTGATGATAGATTTGATTTGATCTCCTTCTTTGATGACCTCAAACCTTTTCGATATTGAAGATGGATCAGAGAAGGATTCTAGATGGTGGAGAAAATTTAGATGAAGACTCTCTTCTCTTTGGTTTTTTCCTCATCTAAAAATGTAGAACAGTTCTAGGTCTCTCACCCAAGAGGAGAACGTCTCTTCTTTTGTTCATGCCAAAGAGGAAGCAAACCCACCCAATCCTTATATCCCAAAGAAGTATTTTTATCCTCATTCTCTCTGGTATCTCATGGTGAAGAGCTCTCTTCTTTTGGCACACAAAATTATGACCTTTTATGGTTGTTGCACAAACCAGACAAAATAGGATAAGGGTTGGAGTTTGTTGCAATTCAAACTCTTTTGAATTTCAATTCGACTCCAACTTTTTTTCACCTTTATCTAACTTAAAGAGGGACTTATCAAAAAAATTAAGCATAAAAATAAGTTAGAAAAATCTCTTTTTCTCATACACAATAGACCCCTTCAAAAGCAGCCAATGTGTGGAAGGATATGGATAAGATTTTAAGTTGAAATTCAAACTAATTTGAATTTAAATCAAAATAATCAATTCCTATCCTTAATGGACAACAAAATAAGAATTTTTTTTAGTTTTCTCACATACAAACTGATTTTGTGTGGTAAGAAAAGGTATGAGACAATTTATGTGGCGCAAGGGATAGAGTCCTACTCATTTGGGACTCTAGGGTTCAACCAATCGGTTTTCTTTCAAACCCAATCCAATTAAATTCAAATAAAATATAGTGAACCTAATCTAATTAGACACTTATAAGTTTAATTAAATTTGATCAAATCAATAAATTAATTGAGCCATAGATCCGATCAAATCAAGATCATTTCTCCCTTACTGATTAGGTCATCTCATAACCTAATCAGACTTGACCTGATTGAATCAAATTTAATCAGACTTGATCCAGACTTTAATGCTCAATCAAATTGAGCTAATTAATAATCTAATCACTAATTAATCTTTTATTAATGATAGAGTCCAAGTCTAGTGGAACTCTTCTCTAGAGTCTCCGTCCAGTGGGACTCTTCAGTAGAGTCCCCGTCAAGTGAGACTCTTCACCAAAATCCCTGTTGATTGGGACTCTTCAGATTAGCCAAGTGATCGGAGAAAAATTTTTAATGTGTGGACCCCATAGGTTTGAACCTAATCGGTAGCACAGGAACTAATTTTTGTACCAATCGGAGTAACCATCTAGTAATGGTACCCGACGTCCGGATAGGCAGAATGTATGCTAAGTAATACTCAAGAACCTATTTGAATATAGTTATCATATAATTTATTCTTTTGATCCAAATGCTCAAGGTGACCTAGGGTTTAACTGCCAACCCTAATATGGTCATCCATAATGTATTTGAATTTTTAAAATCTATCACATGGATTATCCCGGTCAAGATTTTACTGAATTGAAACACACTGATACATTAACTCTACTTATTCAGAGGGGTCAATTCCATCTTGACTTACATATCGACTTCACAAGTACTTGACGATGCCCAAAAATCTTTCATCGCTAAATTAGAAATTCAAATAGTCCAGCACCAAAGCATAGTAAGTTGCTGGCAATCATCATGGTGATCTCAGGTCGAAGGGACACTTATACCTATATCCCTTCAAAGTGACTCTTGACAGTAGAGTACTTAGAATTGTTCATGTTCAGTGAAATATACTCTCATATTTCACCTGCATGCCATACCAGCATCTCCACACTCCTTGGTTAAGAGGACAACTAACCTATATGGCACACAACGACCTACACTTTATATGTCTATCATCCTAGTAATAGTATATTATTTGATCGCAAACTTATTTAAAGACTAAACGATATATCCTTCTATATCAAATCAAATAGTCCTAAGGACTTCATCACATAACAGGAGTTCAAAATGAGATGTACACAGTGATGAAAAAACCAAATAATATTTATTAATTCAATAATTTATATACAATTATAATGATAAGCACAACTATCAACAGACTGACGATTGATTTTGAAACATAATTTCCAACAGCAATGACTTAATAAAAGGATGGAAAGCAAAGAAAGTCCACAGCATATAGGATTTGCAAACAAAAAGAAAATGCATATAATTTCAAACAAAATTAGCAGTCTTCTTTGCATAGAGGTAACCAAGAAACAAGGAAGATCAACCATATTCCTAATGACTATCCTAAAAGAGCTTTTCTTTTGAAAACTTCCATCATTTCTCTCTTCATATCCACCAAGCCATCCAAACATAAAAATTGCCCCTACTGACCCAAAATCCTCTATCCCACCTGAAAGACTCAGTGAAAACATCATAATAATGAATAATAAATGACCTTAATAGAAGTTTTGGCACTAAAATACAATTAAGATATGTATAACTAGTGGATTAATTTTAAAAAAGATTATTGATAAATCAAATATAATATAATCTCTTGAGAATTCATGCTAGGATCAGGCTACAATCTAGCTTGGGCTTTGCGATAGGGCTGAGCTAGGTCAGAATTGATTTGATCCTAACCTAAAATTTATTCAAATCCTATTTTTAAACCCAAGCCCAACCTAAAAAGTCTCACACTCAGTCCAATCGATCCTGCCATAATTCGGGCCTATTCCAACCCTAGCTATAAGTTCCTTAATCAACGCAAGAGAAAGTCTTTGTGCATCGCTTGTGGTGCAATAAAATTGACGTGGAGTGCTCCATTAATCACATTGAAGCACATAGCCTACTAAACAATGGAACAGATATTTAATGGTGCCAAGCTTTTTCTTTCTCCATTTTTCAATGACAAAAATGCCTTTCTACCATAGAACAAAGAAGCAATAGTATTATTACTTCCTAATACCTTGTTTGACTTCTTAAAAAATATATATGACATCTTGAATACTATATATAATTTTTTATATTTTTATGACATCTTGAATAATATATATGACTTTCTGATGGTTGTATGACTTTTTGTAAATATATATGACATCTTAAATAGTATAATAACTTTTGTGAATATATATAATATTTAAATAATATATATGATTTTTTAATACTTTATATAACTTTATATGAGTATATATGAATCCTGAATCATATATATAATTTTTTATGAATATATATGATATCTTGAATAATATATATAGCTTTTAGATATCTTGTATAATTTTTTGGCTATATATATAATATCTTAAATCATATATATGACTTTTGATACCTTATATAACTTTCTATTAGATATTATAAATAATAAAAGTCATATAAAGCATCAAGAAGCCATATGTATAGTTCAGAATATCATATATATTCATAGGATATTATATATATTATTTAAAATATCATATATATTGATAAAAAGTCATATAAGATATTAAGAAGTTATATATATTATTTAGTATGTCATATATACTCATACGAAGTCATATAAAGCATGAAAAAGCCATATATATTATTCAAGATATTATATATAGCCATAAGAAGTCATATATATTATTCAAAATATCATATATATCCAACGAAAGTCATATATATTATTTAGGATGTCATATATATTCACAAAAAGTATATGTTAGATTATTTCTAATAGGATCAAGTGCATGATTATTGGAACACCAAAATAATTAATCAAAAGTTAGAGGAATATCTGTTTGCACCATTATGGAATATACAAATATGTATTTTGTTCTTGATCTTCCTCTCCAGAAACCTTACTCTAATGATGATTATCAATGGGGCAAGCATCTAAAAGTTAGGTTTGGGAGAAGGGACCTAGCCTATTTATAATGGTTTACTGATCCCTCTCATTATGGGCCCAGTAAAACCCAGTAGCCCACACTTACCATCCAACCAAGCTTTAAACAAGAGGTGCATTGGGCTTTTAATTTTATGATCACAAATAGCCCATAATTCGATCTTATTGGACCATGTCATAACCCAATTTTTTTAAATACAAATCATACAATTAATGAAAGCCCAAAGTTTAATAAAATTTTCTAACATTCTCCCACTTAGGTGACATTTATTATATTTTTTAAAAAAAATAATAATAATAAAATTGACTCTCAGGTAGACAATAAAATTTTGATGTGGCCATATTTTAAAAATAAAAGATCCTGAGATAACACCTTAACAATAATCCAGCCAAAATAACCATCAGTAATAAATCATGATAATCATTATGCCATTCTGCTGACACAAAACTAATCCATGGTTGTAATTACTAACAACCATATCGACACAGATCACTAGCCTCGTAGTATTACAGGAATTGCACCCAACAAGTGATCTCAAAACATGTGCCATATCCATGTCGGTCCTTGTCATGATTTCTCTTTAACCTCATGCTTTAATAAAAGCTAGAGAAATCCCACGACTTCAAAAGAAGCCTGTATGTCTCTAAATAAAATGTTAAGATCTCATGATAGTAAAATGAGACATACCTATACAACTATCATTCTCAAGACAAATATTTATTCTTGAGACATCATGTTGTATTTTATTTCATATGCGCATATAAATCATACAAAAATAAAATCCATCAATTAATAAAGCAATCAATCATAAGTAAAATTTATTTATCAAGTCAACATATAAACAAATAAACTCCCACTAACCCAATAAATCAAAAGACTCTAAAATACCCATATTCTCGACGTATTTCACAAAAACTATGGGACTTAGCCCTTTGGTTAGGGGATCAGCAAGCATTGACTCTATACCAATGTACTCTACTAGAATGTCTCCCTTCTTTGCTAGGTCCCTGACTGTGAGATATTTGATCTTCATTTGCTTGGTTCTACTACTAATCTTATTATTCTTTGAATAAAAGACAGCTGCACTATTATCACAGTAGATCACAGTGGCCTTGAGATCGATGGAGTCGAGCATAAGAAGTCCAAAAATGAAATTCTTGTTAGATGTGTGATCTAAAAAGTCAATTGTTGACTGACACATTATAATTTTTCAGGATATAAGTTTATACTTAATTTATTAAAATTTAGTATTATGGATAATTATTTTTATTCTAGAGTAATGTATCCTAGAATTATCTAAGAACTTAATAGTCAATGATACGTATTCTCAAGAGTTGAGAATTTAAGACATGTGTCATTATAGATTAATTCTTAAACTACTCCTAATCGATGATCATTATGAGGATGATGATAGATACAACTAGACTGGTGCACGGATCATTTTCCTTTAGGTAGACAGATCTTGAGTCTACAGTGTGGAGATACTGGAGTGAGAGTGTAGGTAGTTGTTAGATAACAACGATACCGAGCATGATCAAGAATGAAAAGTCACATGGATGCCTACTCACTCATCAGTGACTTCTCGATACTATAATTGTGTGAGTGGTTCTTTGACCTACGATGTCTCAGCTGCTCACAGTGAGATTGCTGTAGTTTGACTATATATAAATATGGTCTCTAGCCATATGGATTCTTGTAGTGGATGTTAGCTGCAGTAGATTCACTATAAAAATAGGAGTGCACTTATAAGAGATCTATCAATCTTAGAAGTTGAGTAGTCCTATGCGACCTAAAAAGCTGAGTTTATAAGTTTATAGCCACAGCAGCATGATTATGGAAAGAAATTTTCATGAGATTCATGATTGAACTCAAGCTAATTAAGTCTAATATATGATGGATGCTTAGGATTTGATGAGGTTCCATGACTTGCATCATTCGAGACTCTCGATAGAAGAACTTGATCACACGATAACTACACCTGGGAGTTCATCTTTCTGTTCTACTGGATTATCACTACATGCTGCTAGATATCGTTAATAGATTGTAAGAACTCATTAGGATCATTTTTGGATTAACGATTTTTGATTGGGGTGAGTTAGAATTATTCCAATCTATGAAAGGAGTTTCGATGATATTGTGATGAAGATCGTAGTATATCTCACTACCAGATAGAATAGAACTTGAGGGATCACATACAAAAAAACTTGTCCTGATCAATAGCATGAATCATGATCAAATTATCAATTAGATTAATGGTTTGCATCAATTTGTAAGAGTTACAAATTTGGAAACTACTAATTATTAGCATGAGGGACTTAATTACAAGTGTTGCAATATTATTGGGCCTGATTAAATTATAGATCAAGTTTTAATTAATTTAAATCAGATTTTATTTAAGTAGACTTGACTTGATTTAAGGTTAATTGGGTTTAATTATCCAAATAGGACTTGGATTACAATCCTGATTAGATTAGTATTGATAGCCTTTTTGAATTGGATTCAAATTGGACTCAAATTGGATTTGAATTGAATCTAATTTGAAATCAGATTGAACCAGAAAGCCAACTAACCTTTCCTAGGGTTTCTCTCTCTTGTTTCATGTAGAAAAGAGGGAGAGCATGCATCCCTTTTCTCTCTTGCGCACGTGAAGGTGAAGGGGGTGCCAACCACCTCTCTGGGATTCTCTCTTCCTTTTAGGACTTTATTTTCTTTCTGAACTTGATTCAAATTAGAAATAGAATCTTATCATTATATAGTGTTGGCATTGGATGGCTTTGTGCGACAAAAATTAAGAGGAGAAAATGAGACTGTGCCCCTTGTGTGCGTGAAAGGAAGAGGGGACGCCAATAGTTGGCATCCCACATCTCTAGGTCTCTCTTTCTGAATTGGACACATCTTTCTATTTGAATTTGATTCAAATTAGGAAGAGCATCCTATCCCATATGGTAAGGCATTAGGAGGTTATTTTATGCAACAAAAAATGAAAAAGGGAGGGAAGGTGTGCGCTGATTTTTTCTCATGCATGATCTCTTCTTGCCGTGACATCTCAACGCCCCCCCTTCATCCAAATGCCCCACCTCTTCCTCCTTAGATTAGATCTGAGAGGGAGAAAGAGATTAGAGAGAGAGAAGAAGAGTAGAAAAAGGGTCTTCTTCCTCTTCTTGATGGTCTCAATCAAATCCATCAAATCAGCACGATGAGATCGTGCTACAGTCCTGATCTTCAAGATCTTGAAGAAGAGGATCTAGATCCAAGCAAGGAGCGAGGCCTGCAAGGTGCTAGCACTTTGGTGACCTCGATGCTCTGATCAAGTTATCTTTGTGTAGATACCAACAGAGGTCGGACATGTGTGTGGCTCCAAAAAAATTTCAAACATCCACAGGATCCGATCTGACAAGAAGATGAAAAATGATTAAAATAATCAATCTTCATTCACTCTTTATTTTTGATTTTAGATCTATATTTAAAATTTATTCATGTATGTTAATCGATCTTTAGATGATATAGATAAGATTTGCATGCTTTTGTATGAAAAATTTTTCAGATGTGCTTTCCGTTGCGCTATGTTCATGAGATGAATTTTATATTCAAATCACCTAGACTTCCTTCAAGTGGTATCAAAGCCACGTTGATTTTTAACATGCACGGAATAAATTTTAGATATGATTTCTATTTTTGCATGAGATGCATAGATTTAAAAAATCAAATTATAAAATTAGATTAGATCTAATTAATGATATATGAGATTTATTGGATCCTGCAATTGCATGAGATTTATAGATCTGAAAATTATGATAGCAATCTGATTTTTATGTGAAGCATGAGATGTTTAGATCTGAAATACATATGATGTATGATGTATGGTCTTGATTAAATCATTTTTATGTTAGATATTTTAATTAATGTCTGTAGATTAGATATATTATGTATGCCATAGTCTTTAAGGTTAATCTAAAATCATCCTGACATAAGGTCGCCCTGGCATAACTTATGTTATACTATATGGTTATCCTAGGATGAGAGTAGATTGATCATTAATCAAAATTAAAATCATCTGATATATAAAATAATTTAATCACACATAAAGATTGGTAATCGGGTTGAATTTCTTAAATCTATAGTAGTTCAACTAGTCGAGTCGACTCAATTTTTGTTTGAGTCGACTCGAGACCTTGATGAGTCGGCTCAGTTTCTAGGAGAGCCGACTCAGTTATCAGGCTGTGGCTATAGGGTTTTTGCTCATCACTATGATGAGTTGACTCGAGTTCAGGATGAGTCGACTCATTACTATGGACAAAAAATTTTGTATGAGATACAACATGTAAAATTATTTAGATCTAAAATTATTTTGATTTCTGAATTAAATCGATGATCATAATGTACTTAATTGAGAATTAAGATAAATTTAAAAAATCTAAAATTTAAAATTTAAGATCTAAAATTTATTGCATAAAATATGAGATTTTGGATGTTGGTTGAACAAATTAGGTCTAGTGATTGACTATAATTAGGTTCTTTGATTAGATCATATTAGAACCCTTATCGATTTAAACAGTTTATCAAACTGGATCAATAGTTGGTTAGAATTGGATCAAAGGGGCTCAAAATCAATTTTAGTTCTAGTTGGTCATATTGATTCATATTTGATGTGAGTCAATTAACTCAAGATCAAATTTGGATCAGTGGATTGAGCTCGATTTACTAGGTTGACCTATTCGATTATGATTGACCAATTAATATCTAAGATAAGTTTGGCATTTTGATCAGTGGTTTTTAATTGGGAGCATGCTTACCTAACCAATTCGTTGGTATCTAATATAAGCATCAACAAATCCTTCCATCGATCTCACTTATCTGGCCAACTTGATCGATTAAGTCTTGAATAAGATTACTTGGTCATTCGAGTTCACCCATGCCAACTAGATTAATCAGGCATGAGATGTTCTGATCTAAACCAGATTAATCAGACATGAGATGTGCTGACCTAAATTCGATTAATCAGACATGAGATGTTCGGACCTAAACTAGGTTAGTCAGATATAAGATATGCTGACCTGATCCAGATCAATCATTTACATGAGATGTATGTGACTATGTAGAAGAGACCAAAATCAAATATTTCTATAAATATTAAGTCTAGTGATCTTTTACCATTGTAGATGTGTGGGGGTCCTACTAGTGTTGATTATTTTCGATCGATTACAGTGGTTCAGTTACACCGAAAAGACTCAACCATCTTATTAGCAAGGAGTTGCTCTAGGGTGAGGATGGGGTTGGACCCAATAATTATTAGGTAAGGAATCCAATGATAGCTTTACACCTGCTTGTGAATGGTGGGTCTGACTTAACTAAGAAGTATGGTCAATAACTGTTAGATAAGCCCACATAACTTAGAGATCGAATCACTGCAACATGCATGAGATGCATTGGATAAAAGTTATCCACCTATTGGTTTAGTATGCCACCAATAATTGTTAGGTGAGGTGCATACAAATCGATGGAATCGTAGTACCCACTAGAAATTCTAGTTGCATAGGGATTTTCGTATCTCCATAAGAGAGTGTGAGAGATCCGTGAGAATAGTGGGAGCTTAATTTATTTTTTAAAATTTTTAAAATAAATTTTAAAATCTAGTATAAATATCTAATTAGAATTCTCTTCTCTCTTCAGTTCATAACTCAGCTTTAAACTCCATGGCCTGAATAGAGTCATAGTTGGACTGAAACTCTCTCAAATTGCAATAGTTGCTAAATTATTTGATTTGATCAAATAATGAGATTGGATCCTAATCAAATTAAATCAGATTTAATTTGATTAGATTCAAATTTTAGTTTGACTCAGACTAGATTTCATTAGTCTAATAAGATTGGATTTGATAAGTGTTTGACTTATTATGAAATTCAAATCCAATTTGATTAAGTCCAAGATACAACCAATTGACTGAGTAGAATTACAAAATATTGACTTAGGACTTTAGAATGATTCTAAACTCTGAAAAGGGTTAGGGTATGTTTTAGACTAAGATTTCGTTGTGTTACCAAATTGTCCAATCACTGAAATGTTCAACGCCTGAGAAATGGATGGATGATATCAATTAGGTTAGGTGCTATTTCTTGACCTTAGTGCCAACATGAGGACATCATGAATTTAGAACTATGATAACTCACCTACAATAGTTGTGTGGTGAGCAAAATCGGATTGCGCATTGAGTAATCCGTATATGATCTTTGTTTGACAATGGTTAAGGACCTTATGAGCTCAAGATGACAATGCATGAGGAGCTAAGTGGATTTGATCCAGCAGTCTCTTAATGGTTCATTTTGTCAGTTTAGAGTAAACTATCATATGAACAAAAATAATATCACATTACTGAAATTGCTAAACATATTGATGATCACTAAGGAGATCTTGAAAAGTTTAAGGGGCTGTATTCTTACTGTGAAAAATCTGGTTCCAAGAGAGAGTCTCTTAGAACAAGAGGTCCATAGGAGAATGAGCCAAGGATTGATTTTCTCAAGAAGAAGGCATTAGGCAAGAAAAAGTATTTCCACTACAATATTGATGGCCACTCAGATGAGAATTGTCCTCCTATCTGGATAACCTAAAGAAGAAGGGTGACACATGTTATGAAGGTATGTCAGATCTGTTTACATGTTGATATATCCAGACAGTGAGTATGCCATAAGATCTAAGAGATCTACAGATGAGATAAATCTAAGTATACATGCTACCTCAAGTAAGGTCATTTTGAAGAGGATAGGATATACAAACTTGAAAAGGGATCATCTTTTTGACACATAAATTCTAAGTTTGTAGATCTTGCCTTCAAAAAAAATTGACCAAACTATCTCTTATGGGACATGAGAGAGGACCACTACATACAGACCCATTTGATAGAAAATCCCTTGAGGTTCTTCGATTGGATTGAGGGGATGTATACCTTAGTAAAAATTTCAGGATTATCTTATGAAAATGGTATAGTCTCATAGTAGACTCTTTCTGATTAGCCTCAGCTCAACAGTGTATGGAAAATGAGGATTAGGATCCTATTAGATATGGTTCGATCCATAATGAGGTTCACTCACTAACCCTTACTTCTCTAGGAACATACTTTTATCTGTTGAATAAGATACTAATTGTACTTTTTGATTGATCACAATATAATCTATCATACCATGTTCTAGAAAAAGAGTTTACCTAAGATGGTGGTAGTGGAAGAAAATTGGGTTCGAAGAAAAAATTTTTAAAGAGCAACAAGTTGAAGATTTGATTGTACCTATTCATGTTGAGCCAGTTAGTGTAGGACCTCCACCACCTCGTAGATATAGTAAAATCTCTCATCCTCTGAAAGGTACTTGGGTATGCTTTCAAATGATGTAGAGGAACTGTTCCTTGTGGGAGATAGAGATCAAGCAGTTGATCCTAAGACCTATAATGAGGTGATGTACGACATCGATTCTGAAAAATAGATGGAAGCAATAAAGTTAAAGGTTGACTTGATGCATTCCAGTCAAATCTGATCTTAGTGGATCCACCAATGGTTATTGTGCCCATTGGATGTAAATAGATTTAAAAAAAGAATTAAATGTAGATGGATGTGAAAATTATTCTTTAATGGATATCTTGAGAAGATATCTATATGGAGCAGCTTGATGGGTTTCACTTCTAGTAATAGAGATCATAAGATCTGCAAGCTACATTAATCTATTTTTAAATTAATGCAAGCATCTCGGAGTTGGATTGATGCAATCAAATAGTTTGATTTCATGAAAAATAAGGAGAAACCTTAAATTTTCAAAAGGATCAGTGGGAGGAGGAGATTCTCCTGATTGGGAAAGCTGTTCCCATACTGACTTCAATCAAGAGTTGATTGTCAAAAGATCCTCCAGAAAGATCAAAAGTAAACATCTTGGATTGAAGGTCTATAGAGACAAATCTGATAAGATGCTAGGCATTTCATAGGTACCGTACATAAAGGAGGTGCTGAAGGGATTCAGTATGGATACTCTATGAGGAGATTTCTATCCCTTAGGCAAGGCATGTATCTCCCCAAGATGATGTGTCTAAATACATCTGAGGAGATTTAGCTCATGAGTTAGATTTCTTATGCTTCAGCTATAAGGAGCTTCATGAATGCCATGTTGTATACTTGACTTGATCTTGCTGTGAATGTCACGAGCAAAAATCAGTCGAATTTAGATGTACAATACGGGATAGCTGTGAAGAACATTCTTAAGTATTTGAGAAGAAATAAAAATCTATTCTTAATTTTTGGAGAAGAATTATAGAGTTGTGGGGTTTATAGGTACACATGCTCAGATTTTATGTCTGACACTGATGGTAAAGAGTCTACATCAAGATATGTGCAATGAAAAAATTAGTAGATTGGAAGAGTTTCAAATAATCAATCATTGTAGGAACCTGAGTTGTCACCATTTCCAAAGGTGTTAGGTAAGATCTTCTGATCCAAGTATCTTTATTGCAATTGATGTCATCATAGTGATAATATTAGCACCATAGTCCTTAGCTAATGGAGCTTTGGTCTCACCAGAATATCCAGCACATGAAAAAGAGGACTTTAAATAATATGTGATTACCTCGACTTGAAAGATGTCAAGGTGAAGAGAGTAGACCCTATGGAAACATGGTGGATCCACTAACTAAGCCATTTTGTCAACTAAAGATTGAAGTCTATTTTAAGAAGATGGGACTTAGGATTGGACAGTTGACTTTAGATCAAATGGAAGATTATTAGATGTAGGATCTGAAAAATCAATTATTGGCTGATACATTATAATTTTTTAGGATATAAGTTTATACTTGATTTATTGAAATTAAATATTATAGATAATTATTTTTATTCTAAAGTAATGTGTCCTAGAATCATCCAAGGAGTTAATGGTCAATGACACATATTCTCAAGAGTTGAAAATTTAAAACATGTGTCATTATAGTTTAATTCCTAAACTACTTCCAATCGATGATCATCACGGGGATGGTGATAGATTTGACTGACTGGTGCATGGATCGCTTCTCTTTAGGTAGATGGGTCTTGAGTCTACAGTATGAGGACACTGAAGCAAGAGGACAGGTGGTTGTTAGAGAATAATATGAAGAAAAAATTATTCGATCACATCGGATGCCAGGAAGAAAATTGAATAGATTAGCAATTAAAATTTTTATAATATTTATGAAATCTCACCTTGATTTACAGTGAAAGACTTAATCAAGATTGAAGAATTTTTGAAGGTTATTGCTTCACAAGATATGGATGTCCAAACTCTCTACTTCGCTCGCATGCCAACCAACGTAGGAGAGAGGAATGAAGCTCTTCTTCAGAAGGGGAGGAGAGGAGGCCTTGAGATCTAATATCTATGCTTAGGAATAGCCCACACACCACCACACCAAGGGGAGGGAGGATGCCCAAGAGGAGATGACACCTAAGGAAATCACATGCCCAAGGAGAGGACGCCCACTCCTAGCCTCCATGCCAAGATCAATGCTTGATTGATTATTCTCTTCTCCACACCCCTCCTTAAATAGATAAAAATTCTTAGATCAAATTAAATAACTTCATGGGTTAGGAATAGAACCCTCTAAGTTTGAATCAAATCCAAACTCTTTAAACCATAAGATTTCCTGATGGAAGCAGGAGAGGTGCCAACTTGCACCTCCCTTCACCATGCCGCATGACCAAGGGGAGGGGGTTGTTACCAGCACCCTCTCTCCCATCTTGGTCGG
Source organism: Elaeis guineensis (assembly GCF_000442705.2). Taxonomy (NCBI): domain Eukaryota; kingdom Viridiplantae; phylum Streptophyta; class Magnoliopsida; order Arecales; family Arecaceae; genus Elaeis; species Elaeis guineensis. The sequence continues at coordinate 7,178,471 of NC_026003.2, read as the reverse complement.
CCATATGGGTGAGAAAATGTATGAAAAATATGGCTAAGTACATCAAATTCAATTTGATTTATATTTGGATTCAATTCGAATCCAATTCGAATTCAATTCGAACTAAATTTGAAAAGATAGCTAATCCCATTCTAATTAGGATTTAGGTCCAAGTCCAACTTGGATATTTAATCTAATTTAGCTTCAATAAAATCAATCCCAATTAACTTAGATCTGATCTAAACTAATTAGGACTCGAATTCAATTTCTCATAATTTCTTGAATCATAGATTTGATCAAATTCATCTCAGAGTCAAACCTACATCTCATGTACAATGCTAGTTGGATATAGTCAGTGTTTCATCCCATATGATCCATAACTTAATTCTTAATTAAGTAAATCTATATGTCTAATCAAGTCTTATACTTCTAAATTGAATACATAAATATCTGATTAATTCTTTCCTTCGTTGTTTGACTTTGTGCGTGACTCTATAGGTTCGAACACTAAGCCAATAGCATAGGAACCACTTTCTATACTCATCGAAGTAATCATCTAGCAATAATATCCAACATTAGAATAAGTCAAATAATTATAAAGAAAAATTCAAAAACCTCGGTATATGGTTACGACATAATTCATCCCTTTGACCATAATGCTCAAGGTGATCTAGGGTTTAACTATCAACTCTCAAATAGTCATCCATATTGTATTTCAATCTTTTTCAAATTCTGTGACACATCACAAGGATTATCCTGATCAAGATTTTATTAGATTGAAACACAAAGATACATTAACTCTTATAATTCGGAGGGGTCAATCCCATCTTGACTCACACACCGACTTTACAAGTACTTGACTATATCCAATAGCCTTTCCTTACTGTATTAGAAATATAGGTAGTCCAATACCAAAGCATAATGAGTTGCTTGCAAGTCATCATGGTGATTTTATGTCATAGGGACACTTATGCCTATACTTCGTGAGCTATCATTGATAGCAGAGTACTCTATAGATGAGTCATTGTTCCATGACGATGTACTCCTACATCTCATCTATATGCCATACCAGTGTCTCCACACTTCTTCGTTAAGAGGACAACCAACCTATATGGCACACAATGATCTATACTCAATAAATATTATTATCCTTATTAACAATGTATCATTTGATCATGAATAAGTTTAAAAACTATTTAATAAATTCTCTTTTATTGATTATATTATAGTTCTAAGGACTTCATTGTACTACAAGAGTTCAAAAGAAGATGCACTTTTTGAAGAAAAAATCTATCTGATCAGATCGGATCACCAGGGTGCATCTGAAAAATTTTTCTATTCTATTAATTTATAACCATTATAAATTATCTGAATCACAGTGGAATAAAGATCAAAGCCTCAGAGGATTCCTTGATTTGATGCCTTACAAGGTCTGAATGCACAAATCCTCTGCTTTGCATGCACATCAAGCTCCATAAGAAAGCAGGATGATCTTCTTGGGCATTAATCTTTAGAAAAAAAATGAGAAAGAAATGAGATCTGATCTCACATCAAGGGGGTGCCTAGATAGGAGTCTTCATGCCAAGAAACAAGGCACTATAAATTTTCCATGCTAAGGAAGAAGGGATGCCTCCCTTCTTATTGCACAACATCACAAAGTAATCATCCTCTCTTTCTTTTTGTTTCATCGCATAAAAAAAATAGATCTATCATCAATGGTTGGGGGCTTTCCCTTTTATAGATGAAGCCTCATATTTACCAAGTCCTAACCAATTTAGGACATAGGGTTTGAATCAAATTCAAACAACATCCAATTAGGAAATCAAGAGAGAACCAATGCCTTATCTTCACATGAACTTCATGCATGCAAGAGGATTTTTGGGGTGGAAAAACTAGCACCCCACCTCTTCTTTGGTCAGCCCCTAAGTGAGAGAAACCCAAGTATCTTGGACTCTTTGGATCTAATCCAAACAGGATCTAATTCAAACCTGATTCGAATCGGATTCGAATCAAACTCAAAGAGGCTGTCAATCCCAATCTAATTAAAATTCTGATCCAAGTCTAACTTAAATTTTTAATCCAATTAAGTCTTAATTAAATCAGATCTAATCTAAAATTAATTAAAATATAAATTCAATCTCTCATAAATCTCTTGGATCATTGATCAAATCATTATCATCTTCAGAATTAAACCTGTACCTCATGTCCAGTGCTAGCTAGATATAGATAACTTTTTAATCATATATGATCTCTAACTTAATTCTTAATTAAACTAATCTCTTTATTCAATCAAGTCTCATACTTTCAAATTGAGCATATAGACTTAGGTCAATTCTTTCCTTCTTTGTTTGACTTAGTCCATGACTCTATAGGTTCGAACACTAAGCCGATAGCATCAAAAATTATTTTTTATACTAATCAAAGTTATCATCTAGTAATAATTTTTGATATCTGAATAGGTCAAATATTTATAAAGCAATACTCAAGAATCTAAAAATATGATTACCATATAATTCATCTCTTTGACTCTGAATGTTCAGGATGACCTAGGGTTTAACTGTCAACCCTAGATTAGTCATCCATATTATCTTTTAATTTTTTTCAAATCCTATGACCCATCACGTGGATTGCCCTGGCCAAGATCTTACTCAATTGAAATACAGTGATGCATTAACTTCTGAAATCCAAAGGGGTCAATCCCATCTTGATCCATACACTGACTACCATAAGTACTTGACTGTGTCCAAAAATCTTCCATCACTAAATTAAAAATTTAGGTAGTCCGACGCTAAAGCACAGTGAGTTACTTGCAAGTCATCATGGTGATCTCAGATCGGAAGGACACTTATGCCCATATTATTCATGAGCTGCTCTTGATAGCAAAGTGCTCTGCAGGTGAGTCACTTATTTAGTGATGATATACTCTTATATCTCACCTGTATGCCATACCAGTGTCTCCATACTTCTTGGTTAAGAGGATAACCAACCTATATGGCACACAATGATCTACTCTTGATAAACATCATCGTCCCTTAATGACGTATCATTTGGTCACGAACACGTTTAAGAACTATTTGATAAATCCTCCTTTATCGATTGTCATATAATTTTAAGGACTTTATCATAATGCAAGAGTTCTAATAAAAAAGATGTATACCTTGTGATGAATAATATCAAATAACTTTTATTAATTCATAATTCATATACAAAATACAAAGAAAACAATCATCCAAATGATTAGCTCCAGGATACATTTCCAAACAACTCCCACTTAGACTAAAGTCAATCGACACGGTATCTAATACTCATCTTCTGTTTAAGTTCGTCGAACTCTTTGATTTCGAAGGCTTTTGCAAATGGGTTGGTCAAGTTCTCCTTTTCATCGATCTTCTAAAGATTAACATCATCTCGATTCATGATATTTCGTACCCAGTGATAGTGATGTAGAATATATTTGGTTCTCTGATGAAACTATTATTTATTAGCTTGAGCTATGGATCTAGTACTATCACAACACAAAGATTGAACCATCAATAGAGGGTGTTGCTCCAAACTTGCTGATGAATTTTCATAATCAGACCACTTTCTTGGCAGCATCAGATGCCGCAAGGTACTCTACCTTGCATACTGAATTGGCTGCGGTATGCTGCTTGAAATTTTTCAGCAGATTGCTCCTTCATTTAGGAAAAAATATAAACCGACACACTATTGCATCATCATGATCTTACTGAAATTGGAATCAATATATCCCATAAGTTTCAAGTCAGTGTCTCCATAGATTACTCATTGATCCTTTTAGTATTTCTCAAATACTTTAAGGATTATTTCTACAACCTTCCAATGATTCTCATTCAGATCAGACTAGTATCTACTTACTGCCCCTAGTGAGTATACCACATCCTACCTCGTGCATGTCATGGCGTACATGATAGTTTTCACTGTCGAAGCATATGAGACTCTACTCATCACTCTCTCTCTTGAGGAGTTGTCTGACAATCCTTCTTAGAGAGAGTAATTTCACAATCTATTGAAAGATAGTATTTCTTAGAATTCTCTATGCTGAACTATTTCAGCACGGTACCTATGTATGTGGATTGAAACAATCCAAGTTGTCTCTTAGATCTATCCCTATAGATCTTCATCCCTAAGATGCAGGATGCTTCTCCCAAATTTTTCATGGAGAACTGTGATGATAGCCACAGCTTTATACCTTATAAAGTAAAAATGTTATTTTCTATTATCAATATGTCATCTACATACACACAAGGAATACGACTATAGAACCATTAGCCCACTTATACATGCAGGGTTTTTTCTCTATTCTTAATGAAGCCATACGTTCTGATCTTATCAAAATATATGTTCTAACTCTGAGAGCATTGTCATAAGAGAAAACATCTCATCATAGTCAATACTATAACATCAACAATATCTCTTGGCAACCAAACAAGTTTTATAGATCTCCACCTTCCTGTTTGTGCCTCTTTTTCTTTTTGAAAATCCATATACACCCTATGAATTTTTTTCTTCGAATAGATCAACTAGTGTCTATATACCAATGATCTTCATGGACTCCATCTCGGATTTCATGGCATCAAGCCACTTGTCAGAATCAGATCTCTATATAGCAACTATGTAGGTGATCGGATCCTCATTGTTTTCATTAAGTTCAACAAGATTACCATTTGGATCAAAAAATTATAGTATTTATCTGACTGATACAGTACTCTACCAGATCTCCTTAAAAGTGCCTCAACAATGGGCTTTGGATTTGATCTAATCAAATTCGATTCTATATTTTCATTTGTCTGTGTCGATTCTTCTACCTGTCGAGCTTCCTCAAGTCCAACCATAGTGGCATCATTTTCTTCCATGAGAAATTTTTTTCTAAAAAGAATGCCCTATTTTTAATAAACACCTTTTATTCTTCAGCATGATAGAAGTAGTATGCCCTAGACTCCTTTAGGTATCCTATAATTAAGTAATTATCAGATCATGATCCAAGCTTATCGATCTATAAATATTTTACATAAATCGAACAACCCCAAACTCTAACATAAGAGGGTATCGATCTACGCCCAGTCTATATCTCATATGGAGTTTAATCAATTTGCTCAGAATATTATTCAGAACATAACAAACAGTCTCAAGAGCATATCCCTAAAAGAGATTGACAGACTCGCAAACCCCATCATGGATCGAATCATGTCCAATAGGATTCGATTCCTCCTTTCAGGAAGTATCTAATACAAGAGAATCTCATTCTCTTCTAGATATATTAAAAATTTATTGAAAAAATATTCACCTCCTTGGTCTGATTGAAGAGTTCTAATACTCTTCTCAGTTTATTTTTCTACTTCATTATGAAATCGTTTAAATATTTTAAATGATTCGGACTAGTGCTTCATAAGATAGATGTATCCATATCTCGATAGGTCATTAGTAAATATCATGAAGTAGTAATATCTTCCTCTGGCACCTATGTTCATAAATCCATATACATCACCATGTACTAGATCTGGAACATCACTAGCTCATTCACCCTTTCTAGTAAAAGATGATCTGGTCATCTTTTCAAGAAGACAGGATTCACAGATCGACAATGATTCATAATCATCGATGCCAAGGATTTCCTCTTTAGTTAATCTGTTTATCCTATTCTAATATATATAACCAAGCTTACAATGCCACAAGTAGGCATCTATGATATTATCTATTTTAGGATGTTTGTTCGATATGTACGTTATACTAATAGATTGTGATAAAATATAAATACCAGCCTTTAATTATCCATGCATAATCGTGACACCATTCATAATGATATCATAAAAAAAAAATTAAAAAATTATAACCATCCTTGGCCAAAAGGCCTATGGAAATAACATTCATAAGAAAAGATGGACAACAATGGCAATCATCTAAAATAATGATATTTGAATCAAGAACAAACTGAACTTTTCTTATAGCTAGAACTGAAACAGCTCTTCTATCTCCAACAATCAGGAATTGTTTTCTCTTCTCAAATTTTCTACTAACCTAAAGTTCCTACAATGAATTATAGATATGAATCAAACTTTCAGTATCTAATACCCAAATAGTAGCATCACGATAGAAAAATTATAAGGTGTTATCATATAAGTACCTTGTCCAGTAATCTTTTGCTGATTTCTCTTTCTAGGCCTATTTGGATCAAGAAAACTAGACATAGAGGATAATTCCTCTTCTAGTCCCTAGCTCTTTGCAAAAGAAGCATTCTGTCTGACTCTAATTTGCCTTAGACTGGTTAGTGTTAGATATGTATCCTAGAAGTCAATTGTTGGCTAACATATTTTATAATTTCAGGACTTAATCTTGTACTTGTAATATTTTTATTATCAATGAAGGATTTTTTATTCCAATCATATATATGTATCCATGATTTATCCTAAAAATTAACAAAGATGATTTTGTATATTCTTAGTGTTAAGAATTTAAGACATACATTATTAATGGTTAGTTTCTAAATACTCTCGATCAAAAGATTATGACGGAGGACAGTGATCAATCCATTCGAGATCGGTGCATGGTTCATCTCTCTTATGGACAGATGAGTCTCAGATCTGTAGTGTAGGAACACTGAGGTGAGGGTATGGATGGTTGTTAGAGAATAACTTACATTGAGTATGACCAACATGAGAAATCATTTGAATGTCTACTCACTCATCAGTAGACTCGATGCTATAGTGGTGTGAGTGATCTTTTGACCTGCAGTGTCATCGACTATTCACAGTGAGGCTACTGAGTTTGACTGCATATTTTTTGATCCCTAGCCATTCGGATCTTTACTGTGAAAGTTGGCTACAGTATGTTCAGGTTCGCCATTTGGAGTAGGATGCACCTAGATGAAATCTATTGATCTTGATAGAAAAAAAAATCCTATGCAATTTATAAGACTGAGTTCAGAAAGTTTTTGGCCAAAATAAGTATGAATACTAAAAAAAAAAATTCTACAGGATTCACAAATGAACTTGAGTCGAGCCAATCTTGCATATGACTAATGATGGGGTCTGACAAGTTCTCCATGACCTCCATGAAGTTGGGACTCAAGATAGAAAGACTGAATCATACGATAACTGCACCTAGAGATTCATACTTTCATTCTACTAGATTGTCACAACATGCTGCTAGGTGTCATTGGTGGATTGTGAGACTCGTCGGGCATCATCTTGATAATCGACGACCCTCGAAAGGTAGAATTGAAATTATTCCAATCCATTGAAAGAAGTTTCGATGATATTGTGATGGAGAACATAATATATCTCACTATCAGATAGAATAGAACCTATGGGATCACATATTAAAGGATTTAATCTTGAATTAACCAATTAGACATATGAAGTTTTAATCAGGTTAGGATTTATTGCAATCCTACTGGGTTTAAGAGAATCATGTAAGCATATGGTTAAACCTAATTCTTCTCAAAACTTCAATTGGATCATATCCATTGCCACTACAAGAAAAGAGTATTTTTGCGATGTAATTATTTACGATGAAAATATTTTCATCGCCACTAATTCTATTTATAACGATAAAAATATTCATTATAAATAATTCAATATTTATGATAAAAATAATTTTTCATCGCAAAAAGTCTCGTATCAGCGATGGAAAAACTTTTTCATCAAAAATATGACTTATTGGTGATGAATATTTTCATCATAAATAATGTTTTATTTATTTAATTTTAAATTTTTAAATATTAGTGATAAAAATATTTTCATCATAAATAATTTAAGTATTTATGATAAAAAAATTAATTTTTATCATCAATAAATTTATTTCCAATAAAAATATTATCATCATTAATATTTTGAAAAAAATAAGAAATTTAAAAATTATAAATTATTTATGATGAAAATATTTTATCATAAATAATTGATTATTTGAGATAAAAAAATAATTTCATCATAAATACTTGATTATTTATGATAAAAATATTTTTATCACCAATAGTAAAAAAATCAAAAATATAAAAAAATTAAAAATTACTTATTATTTATGATGAAAATTTTTCATCATAAATAACTAAATATTTATAATGAAAAAAAATTTATCATAAATACTTAATTATTTATGATGAAAATATTTTCATCATCAATATTTAAAAAAAATTAAAAACTAAAAAAAATCAAAAATTACTTATTATTTATGATGAAAATTTTTCATCATAAATAATTTAGTATTTACGATGAAAAATAATTTTCATCATAAATACTTAATTATTTATAATAAAAATATTTTCATCATAAATATATAAAAATTAAAAATTAAAAAAATCATAAAATTCAAATTTTTAATTTTATGTAAGACAACTGCATCTATTTTTTGTAGTAGCTATATACATTTTTATCCTTTTACATGGTAAAGAAGTGAATATGAGTTATAATTCAGATCAAATTTTTTGTATGAAAAAATCATATGAAAGTGGATGATATTTGTGGATTAAAATGAATAGATCTTTTTGAATGAAATGAGCTATATGTTTATTTGCGACATAAAATTCATCTGTTCATTACTGTTACTGTTACTAGTGATATCAATGAATCTTTCTGATGGAGTGTCTACTTTAAGCTGCATGAAAAGGCTTCTTTTTATGCAAAAATCATATAGTTAAGCAACGTATTCTAGCATAGCTTTCACAATCTTAAAAGATAACACACTTTCCACATCGATCGATGCTCAAATATATCTCTGTAGGAGTTTCAATCATGAAAAGACAAACAATACAAGCACTTATTTTTCTAGCAATGCAAAGCATAAATATGAGCTTGTGCTTTATAATACAACTTGCACTACCTGCAGATCTGCTTTGATTTTGCTTAATTGCTAGATCTTTGATGCTTACATATTTTCTCTTGAATTTTTCAAGCTCGATCCTCACATGCATGCAGTATACGAGCTTCTGGACTTCTAACTTTCTGTCCCTATCCTATCATCCAAATCTCAATCTTGATGAATTTCTCTCCGATTTCAAAATTATCGTGATATTCTCATACTCTACTTCTGAAATGAAGATTCTAAGAAGAAGACAAGCGCTTTAAAGATCAAAGACCTCAAAGCTATCGATCTCTCATAGTGTCCATTCCATTACAGAAGTCGAAAAGGTGTTCTTATAACAATTATTAGCGATGTAAATTAAACTTTTCATCATAATTATATTTTTTATGTATGTAATTTTTTTGAAAAAAAAAATTGAAGAAAAAATCATAAATTAACTATTTATATAAAATTTTTTATTTAATAAAAAATTATTTTTTGATAAAATTATTTTGAAAAAATTTTTTAGTTCAAAAATTTTTTAGATTAAAAAAAATTAATTTTATTTTTTATCATGAATATTTTTTAATGTCAATTTTTTATTAAATTTTTTGGATGGAAAATTTTCTTGATGGAAAAATTTTAAAATTAATTTTTTATGAAATTGTTATTGAATTTTTTTAATTATTAACAACATAAATCGAGTTTTTATTGCAAATAGTCTTTAATTTTTTTAAATTTTTTTAAAAAAATTATTTGTGACATAAATTCATTTTTCATTGGTAATCAAGTTTTAAAAATATTATTTTAATGAATTTTATGAAGGAAAATTTTGTTAAAGGAAAAAAAATTATTAAAGATGAAAAGGAATTTTCATCAATAAAACCATTTTAAAAATAATTTTTTTTATTTTTTTGATGGAAAAATTGTTAGAAAAAATTTTTTTTGGATGATATTTATTAGCGATGCAAACTATATTTCCATCGCTAATAGACTTATTAATGATAAAAAAAATTTTCTATCACCAATAATTTATTTCATGAATTTTTTTAGCTAAATTTTTAAAAAAAAATTTAGTGAGAAATTTTATGGTGAGACTTATTGGTGACAAAAATCTTTTTTCATTACTAATAATCATATTAGTGATGAAAATTTGATTATTAGTGATGAAAATTTTCGTCACTAATAGTTCTTATTTATTAGATGTCAACTCGACGTCCCTTCATGCAAAACCCACTTCCTCCCCCCTTCGAGCTCTCCCCTCTCCGATTGAGCTCTCCCTCTCCAGCTCTCCCCCCCTCTCTTCTCGCCAGCGACTACGTCTCCACCATTGCCACCGCCGTTGCCGTCCGTGCCATTACCGTGGGCTTCTCCGCCGTCGTCGTTGCGTCCGTCAAAGATAAGGGTTCTTCCCACCCTTTTTTTTCTTGGTTGATCGGGCCACCGAGGGGTGGTGGGGGTTGCGAGGGTGGGGGTGGGTGACCGGGGGCGACACGGGCATCGGGGGTTCGGGGGGTGGAGGGGGTTGCAGGGGTGGGGGTGGGTGGCGGGGACGACATGGGGGTGGGGAGGGGGTCGGGGGCCAGCAGGGGGTGACACAGGGGCAGGGAGGGAGTCGGGGGGCAGAGGGGGTTGCAGGGGTAGGGGTGGGCAGTCGGGGGCGACCTAGGGGTGGGGAGGGGGTCGGAGGGCGGTCAGTGGCGACATGAGGGCGGGGAGGGGGCCGAGGGCGGCTAGGGGCAACACGAGGGTGGGGAGGGGGTCGGTGGACGGAGGGGGTTGTAGGGGTGGGGGTGGCGGCCGAGGGCAACATGGAGGTGGGGATGGGGTCGGGGGGTGCCGGGGGTGGGGAGGGGGCTGGGGGCGGCCGGGGGCGACACAGGGATGGGGAGGGGGGCAGCCGGGGAGGGAGGAAGGGAAGAGAGAAATGAGGGAAAAAAAGTGAAAAAAAATAAAATATTAATTAAATATTTTATTATTTGATTAATAAAATAAAATTTAGATTATGATCTGAATTGAATCGAGGTCGAGATCCAAATCGAGATCCTGACCTGGGTTGGGATCCAGATCAGGATCTAATTAGGATCCGAGTTGGGATCCAAGTCATGGGGAGTTGGAGAGGGCGGCGTGCCACGAGGGGTGGGTCACAGGGGGTGGGTGACGGTGGTGGCACCATGAGAGCGAGGGTCACAGGGGCTGAGTCTGGGCACCATGGGGTCGGTGACGGCACCGGTGCTGCGAGAGCGAGGGTCGCAGGAGCCAAGTCCGGAGCTCGTTTAGAGAAAAAAATATTTAAAAAAATATATTTAGATAAAAAATATTTTTAAAAAAATAAAAAAATATTTATTATATATATAAAATTAAAACATGGATTGGATTGGGGTCGAGGTAGAGGGGGTTAATCGACCCGAACCCAATCATGTCGGCCTGAATGGTTTGGGGCCAAGTTCGAAGCCCGGCCTGATGGGCCTCCTGACGGTCTGACCCACTTCCAGCCCTATCTGCGGGACTGCCTCCACGGTGTTGCTTTTAGTGAATTTGGAAGATGAGGGAGAGGGAGTGGAGGATATTCGGCGCACAATTGAGTTTTGTATTATTATTTTACATTAACATTATTTTATATGCTCAATTATTTATAGTTTATTTTATATTTATTGCATAAATTTTTTAGTGTTACTACTAAAATTTATAATTTTTTTATTGTTTCACTAGCACAATGCACATTACTTTTATTTATTAAATTTAATTATTTTGTATGCTATTTTGTATGCTTTTGCTTATTATAATAAATATAAAAAATATTTTATTTTAGAAAAAATTTTATTAAAATTTTTGATGAAAAAATTTTAATACAGATTACTTTTTATAATTAAAATCCATCTTTGAGTATATGTTCAGAGATAGTAGTTAAATTGCATTGAGCTATAGATTTTCGTTCAAGAGTCGATCTTGATCGAGATCGACTCTTAGATGTTCCATATTCGAACTTTTTAAAAAAATAATAATCATATTATTGTTAATAGTTGATATTTTATTTTATTATATAGTACTCAGCAGTTATGTGTCCACTGTTCTCTGGGTATATGGTGGATAGGGTGCGTAGGCACCATATTCACGTCTATACTTAGAGAACCATAGGGAGATGTTGTCGAAATTTTCACAATAATGAAATAAAATATCGATTAATAACAATAATAAGATTATTATTTTTTGAAAGAGATAGAATCACACCTGTTAGTAATGATTTGAAATGGATAGAATCATGTATTTTTGCTTCATTAAATTGATGAAAAGAGATTTTTTGTGTTACTATTCAGTCTATGTTCTTTAATGCATGCTGTCTTGTATAAAATAATCTATTTTTGGATTCGGATCGAAATTTGATCTGAAATCTGGATCAAAATTCAGTTCGGATGAATACCACTGAAAATTTTTTTGTTGTTAATAGTTTTTATGTTTATTGCTAGATGGATATCAATAAAAATTGGATAAATGCCAAAGGTATTTTTTTGACTGAATATCGAAAAGGTATTCAAGATCTTATTGAGTTTGCATGATATAAGGCTGACAGTGCTAGTCTGATAAAATATCCATGTAAGAAATATGTCGATATGGTATATCATCATATAACACTTGTTGAGGAGCATCTGCTACATTATGGTATGGATAAGAAGTATACTTGCTGGATATGGCATGGGGAGAGTGATTCGAATGAAGTTGTGCATGACAATGAGGATACTGAAGATGATAGTGATGCTGCTAAACCTGTCGAACATAGTGGTATAGGAGAACTATTGGATGATTTACATCAGGATATTTATTCAAATGTATGTATGAGTACTAGTGCAGCTGAAGACAATTCTAATCATGAACACAATATCCAACTTGAGGTAGAAGAGACTTTTGAATAGTTTGCAAAGCTTGTAAGGGATGCACGAGAGCCACATTATCCAAATTGTGTAAAGTTCTTCAAATTAGAGTTTTTGATAAAATTACTTCATATTAAAATCGTGAACCAATAGAGTCAAAAGTCATTTAACCAAAATTTGACATTGATTAAAGCAGCTCTTTCCGATAAAGAGAGACTTCTGAAATTATATTTTGAAGCAAAAATATACATCTAAAAATTGAAACTTGGCTATATTCCTATACATGCCTGCAAAAATGACTATATATTATTTTATAAAGATAATGAATAGGCAACTAAATATTCAAATATAGTGAGTCTAAGTACAAAATCAATAACAAAAAAAGAAAGAAGATACCTTAAAAGATTTTGAGATATTTTTATTGATTCTAAGACTTCAAAGGTTGTATATATCCATAAAGACAGCTAAAGAAATGAGATGACATCATAAACAGCGAGTTCTGGAGGAGAACATACCTAGCCACCCTACTGACTTCATAGTGTGAAAAGACTTCGATGTAAAGCATCCACACTTTGTGAGTGATCCGTGCAATATCTGGCTTGATCTAGCGATAGATGGATTTAATCCCTTTGGTAATTTGAGTACTTCCTACAGCATGTGGCCTGTGATGCTACTTGTATATAATGTGTCACCTTGAAAGTATATGAAAGAATCATTTATTTTTATGTCACTATAGATTCCAGATCCGAAAGCATCAGGTAATAAAATTGATGTATATCTACAACCGTTAATCGATGATCTAAAAGAGCTATAAAAAAATAGAGTACAGACATATGATCTGTGAGTCGAAAGAATTTTAAGTTGTATGCTTCAATTTTATAGACCATAAATAATTTTTCTACATATGGAAACTTATCTGGATAGAGTACCAAAGGATATTCGGTATGTCCAATATGCAACAAGGATGCATCCTCCTTACATTTAAAGCATGGATGAAAAATATACTCCATGAGTCATCGATGGTTTCTACCTGGTAATCACTCTTGGAGGACCCATTACAACCAATACTTTGATGGTAAGTCCGATCGATGTCCACCATCTAAGGAGTTAAGTAGAGCAGAAGTTTTAGAATAACTTGAAGTCGTTGGAAATGTCTAATTTAAAAAAATATAGGTACTCGCAAGCAGAAGCGTACTGAAACTGAGCTGAATTGGACAAACCAAAGTATTTTTTTCGAACTGCTGTATTGGAAGCAACTACTACTTCATCATAATCTGGATGTAATACATATTGAGAAGAATATTTATGATAATATCATCAGTATAATATTGAATATCTCAGAAAAAATAAAAGATAGTATAAAAGCTTATCTTGATTTGCAGAAAATGAGAATCCGATCGGAGTTGCATTTAGTTCGTCGAGATGATAGATTTTTTATGCCACATATATGTTATTCATTGTTTGGTGAGGAAAAGAAGAGTTTCTGTAGATGGTTCAAAATCGTAAAATTTTCTAATGCTTATGCTTCAAATGTATCGTGGTATATTGGCAACAACGATGACAATATCTCTGACATAAAAGTCATGACTCCTATGTGATGATGCAATGCTTGCTTCCTATGGTTATGCATGGCTATCTGGGTGATGATGTTCAAACTGTATTAATTGAGTTGGGAGTATTTTTTTGAAAAATATGTTGTCAAAAATTAAAGATTAACTTATTTGAAAAGTTTGAGAAGGATATCATACTCATTCTTTGTAAGCTTGAAAAAAAATTTTTACTATCATTTTTTGATGTTATGGTGCACCTGGGTATTCATCTTACAAAGAAAGCTCTTTTGGCCAAACTGATACATTATCGATAGATATATCCTATTGAAAGGTAAAGAAATTATATGCATTTGTCATATCAGTTATAAGATGTAAATATATTTTTAAAATTTAAATTTATTTTAATTTACAGATTTTTATATATCCTAAAAAAGTATGTGTACAATAAAGTATGGTCTGAAGGATCTATAGCAGAAGCATACGTAGTTACGGAGTGTGTCACATTTTGCTCAATGTATCTTGATGATATCGAAATAAGATTCAATCTTACAGATCGTAATGCAGACTGTGAATGGGGTGATAATGAACTGATACTGTCTATATTTAAACAAACGGTTCAACCCATTGGTGGAAGGAGATATGAATTTATGGATATGAATAAGCTATCCGAGGTACACTTCGACGTTCTAAATAATTATGAAAAAATTAAATATTTTATTGAATAAGTACTATCTTAGCATACTATTTAATATTCTAAGTAATTTTTTTATATCGATGTAAAATTAAAAATCATGACTTGTTGCAGTGAGCACAAGAGTATACTATCCAGAGAGAATAATATGGATGCTGATGATCAACATAGAAAAAAATTTGTAAAATAATTTGGAGACCTTGTAAGTTGCACTAGTAATATGTTATTTTTAATAATTATAAAATTAATTATTTGAACCAATATAATTTCTTATATTATGGTCTAGATGAAATATAAGTATTTCAAAAAAGAAGAAGATACGACTGATGAGTTGTGTAATTTAGCATGTGGCTTCGATCGAAGGGTTAACCACTACTTATTCTGTATCATTGGAGGAATGTGATTTCATATAAGGAAGTTTGAGATGCAACGATGGATCCAGAATAGTGAGATTGCTATGATAGGATATGAAGGAGAAGAATAGATTGAATATTATGATATATTGATAGATATCATAAAACTGAAGTATGGATCCAGTAATTCTATATTCTTATTTTAGTGTAAATGGTAGAATATTAGCAATAAAAAGATCGATATTCATATCGATCCATATTTTATCAGTATAAACTTTGCACGAATATGATATCAGAATGAGCCATATATATTAGCAACTCAAGCGAAACAGGTAATATATTTGAAGGATCTAAAATATTAAGGTAATTGGCACGTCGTACAAAGAATAATTCCTAGAGATGTATATAACATACCAATCTGACTAGAGATGGATAAAAATTTAGATTTACATGAAGAGAAAGCTTTTCAAGAGGAAGAACAAACATTAGTCGAGCTTCTTGTTGATGAAAAACTTGTCATAGCCCTTTGAATAGGGTGATCTGTCGTCCAACAAAGTTGAAACTGATTTTATATTTAATCTTGATGAGTCAGAGGGTGATGATTAGTTCATAAATGATGATTAGATAGAAGATGATACATTGGTCAATTATTGTGATTCAGAGGAGGACCTACACAGTGAAGAAGATACGAATATTGATGAGTAGATCTATATTCTTTGTTGAATCTTCTCTTGCAATAATGGCCTGCGATATAATTCTATTTATTAGAATATAATTTATTATTCGCTATTATTATTCAATATTATATTCATTTATATATCAAAAATTATAGGTATAGCACCAGAAGATAGACGATGATGTTTACGTTCGCAGCCTATCCGTAAGGTTGAGGCACCTTCACCCATTTCCACTACCGCACTAGCAGAGTCACCAAAGGGTCCTGCACTAATAGGTCCCAATGAGGCAGGTCTGAGCAAGGTGGATCCGAGTGGTATTATTATATTTTTTATATAATTAAATTTAATTTTTTTAATTTGGATAGCTATCATACTAATGATTAATTTATTATTGTTTCAGGCCAGGCTCCACCGATGGTGAGGTGAGGGCGAGGTCCATCGTAAAACATCACTCTAGAGCATTGAAGAAGTGAGCATCTGGGACAGCATCTCCGTATTAAGATACCACCCAGCTACACCAGACCCATTAGGAGATGGGGCGAGCCAGGATAGATCGAGCTGGGCATCATATGCTACAGCTATGCCCCCGTGATGATTTTCGATTGGCATTACATTGTACGGGCTCAAAGAGAGATTTTCTACATCTAGTTACAGATAAAATAAATTACACTATGAATATTTAATTAGTATGATATTTTTTTAATATTTATTATTGACAGGATATATTTAATATTATGAATTTTGAGGAGGATCGCATGTGGTGAGCTGTGGATGCTCATTTATATTTGTATTTCAAAGAGCATCTCCACCGCATCCATCAGCATTGGTACCATGTGATGCAAGATCATAAGGTGGAGGTAGTGCGGTAGCGGCCCTATGACAGCATCATTATGGATGATTGGGCTCTCATATGCCGGCATTACGAGGATCCGGCATATCAGGTTACACATCCAAATATTTTTTTTAGAGTTTAATGATTGAATCATTTATTCTTAAATTTAATTTGTTACTTACTAATTTGACTACTAACTATATAGAGACGATGTGCCTAAAACATCGGAATCGGATGAGACAGATAGTGTCACATTGTGGGGATTCGAGGTCGTTCACTCGTCATATGGAATAGATGGTAAGTAATTTTTAATTAGCATATTTTAACTCTCTAACTATTTAAAAAATTTTAATTAATTATTCTCAAATTATAGAGAGATGCAGAGAGTGACGAGCTTCCTAGTAGGATCAACATCTACCAACGAACCCACAAGCGATTGTCAAGGGAGTGGATGATGGAGAGCCAGAAGCTTTTTATAAATTTTTTTAATTATTTTTTCATTCACAGTTTGATTTTTAGTATGAAATTAAAATAGCTATAACTTTAATTTTCAGAATCATATGATAGGCATCAGATCCCAATGTATCCCTGAGCGCTCGATCGCACCCACAGATGATGAGATCTATGATCAGGTGCTTGGTACGAGATCCTATTATGTTAGGAGTCTAGGGCATGGGATCAGTGCTCCTTCATCTTCATGCTCATCCAAAGCTGACATCTATGCTGCCTGCGATGCTCGACTGATGGTGTAAAGGCAAGCTATGAGGATCGACAACGAGTTGATAAGTTGGCTGCACGCATCGACGAGTACTAGCTGCTCCGATCCATATAATGGAGCGGATAGCGCAGATGGAGTGGATGATGCAGCTGATGAGGCAACAGCAAGCCGATCCAAGCTCTTCTGAGTGCTCCCCTTCCCCAACCCGTTCCCCTTCTACAGATGCCGACATTTGATGGCCTGTTTATATAGCTTTTTATTTTTATTTTAGATCTCTTATAATTTTAGTTTAATATAATAAAATAATAAAATTTATTTATAAATTTTTTATATAAATTTTTTATTTTAATTTTTTATTTTTAATTTATAAAAAATATTATAAATATAAATTAAAAATATATATTAATAAATTATTTTTTAAAAATATGTGCAAATTTTTAGTGATAGAATTACTCTCGACAAAATATTGGTTGCCAAAAAAATATTGAAAAAATTGATCATAAATAATTTTTTTAATTAATTTAAAAATATAAAAATTTTATATTAAATTAATAATGATGAAAATAATTTTATCATAAATAATTGATAATTTAGTAGTGATAAAAATTTATGTCAAAAATTATTATATTTACGATGAAAAATTTATATTGCTAATATTTTTTTAAAACTAAATTTTATAAAAAATTTAATTAAATTAATAGTGACAAAAGCTATTCATCATAAATAATTTTTTTTATTAGCAATGAAATATTTCATCATAAATTAATTTTTTTATGACTAAAATTTTTCATGATAAATAGTTTTTAAAAAAATAATTTTTTTAATGATGAAAATTGTTGGTCGGTAATATCCATTATTAGCGATAAAATTTATTTTCATCATAAAAAATTATCAATGACGTCATTATTTATAACTAAATATTAGCGATGATAATTTCATCATGAATTACTATTACCGATGAAAATCGATTATTAGCGATGAATTTTTTGTATCGCTACCTGTTCTGTTGTAGTGTGCCTTGAATCTAATTTGAATCCATTTAGGTTTTGTTGGGTGCTTAATTGTGAGCCCAATCCATTTGGATTTAGCTAGGCACCTAATTGTGAGCCCAAGAGGATTAGATCATGTCAATGAGTTGGCAATCTAATCTCCTCTTATTCTTCTTTGATTTTTTCTTTTGAAGCAGAAAATTGATAGAAAGATAAGATGGCGCCATCCTCCCTTTTTGAAAGGTCCAAGGGGTGCCAACCCCTTGGAATGGAATGAGGAAGTGAGAGGGACCCAACCCCTCTTCTTGGTTTGGCATGAAAGGAGAGAGAGAGAGGGGCCACGCCCCCTCTCTTGCATTAAAAACCCTAATAGGGGTGCCAAGGGTTGGCGCCCCAACTATCTGCCTCTCTTGATGAGGGGCACCTACTCAGTCTGCCTATTTTGACTAGGATGCCCCATCTACTTGGTAAAAGAGGTTAAGACTCTATCAATTAAGTCTGATTTTAATAAAAAATAATCAAATTAAAAAGATAAAAATTCTTATGAGATAAGGACTACCCTTTTTAGGTTAATTGGTTTTTGATTTGTATCAAGGAAGGATCTATATAAAGAGATAGTCTCTTAGAATTTTAATTAATTAAATTTTGAGAATTCAAAACTCTTCCTCTCTCCTCTCCACACCTCATTCTCTCTCTCTCTTCTCTTTTTCATGCCCAAGGATTGGGTGTCCATCTTCCACATGTCAAGAGTTGAGAAGGATCTCTTCTACAGCAAGAAACGAGGAGAAAAAGACTGCAATTCAACAGTTGAAGTTGCAGTCAAGATCAATTGCTGATCAAATTCAAACAGGCAAAGATCCTATTTAGAGAAGAAGGATCTACCATAGAAGAAAGATTCAAGGTTGATCCTAGTGGATACCTGTAGAGGCCGACACGTGTGCGGCTCAAGGACCTTCGAATCTGAGATCATTGGTAGCGGTGAATTTCAACCCACACAAAAGTATTGAGATTTGATCTCATTCTTATTTTTATTTTCAGATTATATGCTTGTCTTTATCCTTGGGCTCGGGTAGGATTAGATGAGATCTAATACATGTGGGGTTAAAGGATTTAATCTGATTTGTTTCCACTGCTCTTGAAAAAAAATTTTGAAATCTATGCGTGCATCCTTCTCGATTTTTTAATAGTGATATCAGAGTCACTGATTTTTAAAAACATATATAATTTGATTTTTATATTAGATCTAAAAATTTTATTGATTTAAAATTGATCTTATGCTGATATAAGGTTGTCCTAGTATAGGGTTTATCCCTATATTGAAAAGATTATCCTAGCACAAGATTGATTGATTTTGAGAACTATTTTTAAAATAATTAAATCAATCTTTTAGATCTAAAAATTGATGTATATGATATATCTTATTTCATATTAAATTTAAAATTAGAATGATTAAATATTCACATCAAACTGGTATAAGATTATCCTGATATAGGGTTTACCCCCTATATTGAAAAGATTGCCCTAATTTGATGCGAACCAATTTTTTGAAAAGTATTTTTAAAATATTTTAATCATTATTTTAGATATGATTATATATATATATGATATATGTATTTTTAGTTTTAGATCTGAAATTTGATGTATGTGATATATATTTTATTTAGATCTGAAACTACATATATATGATATATGATTTTAGGTTTAGATCTAAAACTATTTCAAGATCATAAGTCACTAATGCATACAATAAAATATAATCTAAAAAAAAATATTTTTGGATCTAAAAATTATGTTGTTGTATATGGATATAGGTTTAACAAATAAGGTCTAGTGACCAAACTACAATTAGGGTCAATTGATTAGATCGGGATAGAATCCGTTATCGATTTTGAGCAGTTGATTAAACCTAATCAATGGTTGATTAGGATTAGGTCAAAGGAGCTTAAAGTTGAGTTTAGTTGTAGTTAGTCACATCGATTCATATTTTGATGTGAATTGATTGACTCAAGATCAAATTTGGCTCAATGGTTTGGACCCATTTTAATAAGTTAATCGAATCGATTCTAATTGACCAATTTGATGTCTAAAGTAAGTATCTAAATGATGGTTACTTAATTGGTTCCATTGTCTGATCTGATCAATTTGATTGGTGTCTAAGGAAAGCAACGGGGGATCCCCACTTATCTTAACTTACCTAATCATTTTGAGAGATTCAGTTTCGCACAGGATCACTTGTTGACTTGAGTTCACCCATACCAACTCGGCTAGTTAGACATGTTGATGTACTGATCTGAATTTAATCAGTTGAATATTATATCTGCTAATTTAAAAGAGATCTAAAACTAAATTTTCTCACTAAATATTAAGTTTAGAGATCTTCCATCGTTGTAGAGATGTGGGTGCCTTCCTAGTGTTGATCATTCTCGATTGGTTATAGTTGTTCGGTTACATCGAGAAAGTACAACCACTCTATTTATTTTTGATGCCCCGAGGTAGAGATAGGGTTGGACCTAATAACTGTTAGGTGAGGGTCCCAATGATAGTTTTGTGTCTACTTGTGAACGATGGGTCTGGCTTAACTAAGAAATATGCCAATAACTATTAGGTGAGGTCACAGGATTTAGAGACCAAGCCCACTGCATCTTGTTTAGTGAAGCAATGGATAAGGTGTTGTCCACTCATTAGTCTATACTCACCAATAACTGTTAGGTGAGGTGTGTATAGATTAATGAGACCGCAGTATCCACTTGAAATCGATCGCGTATGAGTTTTTATTTCTCCACCTGAAGAGTGTGGGAGATTCAAAGAAATAGTGGGAGCCTTGTTTATTTTTAAAATTTTTAGAATAAATATTTTATAAGTACAAATATCTAACTAGAAACTATTTTCTTTGTAGACAATCATGTCGAGTGTCAACCCCTTAGCTCATATCCTCGATACTAATAGGTTGACTGGTACAAACTACAAAGATTGGTTCCAAAACTTGAGAATGATTCTCAGTTCTAAAAAACTTATCCATGTCCTTGACCAGGATGCGCCTGTGTTACCAGCTCGTTTATCCCCTGATCAACGAGCCGCACTTTAGAAGTAGATGGATGAGGATAACAAGGCGAAGTATTATATTTTAGCATCCATGTCCAATGATCTTCAACAATAATATGAAGACATGAAGACTGCCAAAGAGATGCTGACTCATCTGTAAGAGTTATACGGTGAATAGAGTCGCACAACTCGCTTGAAGGTCTTTCGAAGACTATTCAGAGCGAAAATGCATGATGGATAGTCCATCAATGATCATTGTTTAACAATGATCAAGGACATCGAGGAGCTTCAGAAACTGGCATGAACATAGACAAGGAATTGTAGGTAGATCTGATCCTTCAGTCTCTTCCTGATTCGTATGGACATTCATCATGAAATACCATATGAATAAACTTGATAGCACTTTGTCTGAATTACTGAACATGCTAGTAACAGTAGAGGGCACCTTGAAAATTTAAGAGGTACAGTTCTGACTGTAGAGCGGGCTTCCTCTGAGAGAAAGTCTTCTTTCAAGAAAAAGAAGAAACCTGTGAAGAAGCAAAGGAACGAAGCCAAGCCCAAGAAGCAAATTTCGAAGAAGATCGATGACAAAGGAAAGTATTTTCAAAGCAACATTGAAGGCCACTGGAGAAGGAATGTCTGGGCTAGCAGGAAGAAGGATGTGCCTTATGAAGATACGTCTGATATGCTCGTTATTGAAACTAATCTAAAGATTTTTTCTTCTTCTAGTTAGGTTCTAGATTCTGATTCAAGTGCTTATTTGTGCACTTCTATGCAGGATCTTGAAAAAGTGAGAGGACTGAGGGATGGTGAGATCACTCTCCGGATCGACAATAGAGCAAGGATTGCTGCTATGGCCATCGAGACCTACCCTCTGTGATTACCATTGGGAGTTAGTTTTATTTTAAAAATTATTATTATATACCTGTAGCCAATAGAAATTTGATTTTCATATCTATACCGGCATAGGATAACTATAATTTTTATTTCAATAAAGAGATGTGTTCGATTTATTTTAGAAATAAAGTTACTGCACGTACTTTCTTGATTGACGGTCTTTATCGTTTGCATATAGATGCGAGTGTAAATATTAATGAGCAAACTGTGAATGCCATAAGGTCTAAAAGACTTAAGAAAGGATTAGCCAAAAATATCTGTGGCACCTTAGGCTAGGCCACATTAGAGATGACAGACTCAACAAACTAGAGAAAGATGGTCTTCTTGGATCATTGACTTTTGAGTCTTATCTGGTTTATAAATCGTGTCTTTAAAGAAAAATGGCTAAGCTTCCCTTTATGGGACAAGAGGAAAGGGCCACTGAGATATTAGCCCTAGTACACACTGATGTGTGTAGTCCATTCGATGTACAAGTCAGGGATGGCTATGTTTACTTCATAACTTTTATCGATGATTATTCATAGTATGGATTTGTGTATTTGATGCCCCATAAGTTTTAAGTCTTTGAAAAGTTCATAGAGTTTAGATAAGAAGTAGAAAAATATATCAAAAAATTCATAAAGATTCTTCAATCAAATTGAGGAGGGAAATATCTTAGTAAAGAATTTCGGACCTATCTCATGGATAATGGCATAGTCTCATAGTAGACACCTCCAAGGATGCCTCAGCTTAATGGGATATCCAAAAGGAGAAATCAGATCCTATTAGATATGGTCTGATCCATGATGAGCTTCACAGATCTTTCTGTCTTTTTTTAGAGACATGCATTACCTTCTACGATTCATCTTTTGAATCAGATTCCCTCTAAATCCATTCTTACCACACCATACGAGTTATGACATGGTAAGAAACCAACTCTTGGGTACCTCAAGATTTGAGATGTCCGGCTCATGTCAAGCAACAACAGAAAGATAAGTTAGAAGCTAGATCTTTTAGGGCTCACTTCATAGGGTATCCTAAAAAAATTATGGAATACTACTTCTATCTTCTTGAGAATTATAATGTGATGGTGAGCCGTCATACCGTCTTCTTAGAAAAATAGTTTATCCAAGATGGAGGTAATAGGAGGAAGATTGAGCTCAAAGAGAAAGTCTCTAAAGAGCATCGAGTCTAAGAACCTGAACCCAGTAGTGAGCCAGTAGATGTGGTACCTACTCCACCTCATAGATCAAGTAGAGTCTCCCGTTCTCCTGAAAGATACTTCAATATTCTTACAGAAGATTTAGAGGATGCATTCCTTGTGGGAGATAGGGACATTATGAATGATCCCAAGACCTATGATGAGGTAATATTAGATATTGACTTCGAGAAATGGATGGAAGTGATGAAGCTAAAAATTGACTCCATGCATTCCAACCAGATTTGATCCTTAGTAGATCCACGTGAAGGCATTATACCTATTGGGTGTAAATAAATTTATAAAAGAAAAATTGGGTTGGATGGTAAAGTAGAGACCTATAAGACAAGGCTGGTTACGAAAGGTTATAGTCAATGTGAAGGCTTTGACAATCATGAAACCTTTTCACCTGTGGCCATACTGAAATCCATCCGTACTCTGCTTGCAATAGCAGCTTTTTATGATTATGAAATTTGACAGATGGATGTAAAAACTATCTTCCTAAATGGATATCTTAAAGAAGATATCTATATGAAGCAGCCTTTGAGTTTTACATCCAGTGATAGTGATCACAAGGTCTGCAAGTTGTAAAGGTCCATATATAGACTCAAGCAAGCATCTCGAAGTTGGAACACTCATTTTAATAATGTGACCAAGATGTTTGATTTCATCAAAAAATGAAGAGAAGTGTGTGTGTACAAAAAGATCAGTGGGAGCACTATGATATTTCTTGTATTGTATGTGGATAACATCCTCCTGATTGAAAATGATATTCTCATACTGACATCGGTCAATGTATGGTTGTCAAAAGAGTTTGCCATGAAAGATCTACAAGAAGCTTCCTACTGATAAGTGGTATATTTTTATATTTATTTTAGATATTTTTGATAATTTATGGTGCTAATATCTTCTAAAAAAATTGAATTTCATAAATAAATTAGATTTTCTTACAAAAATAAATAATTTTAAAAAAATATAAATTAAAATATGTTTATGAAAAATAGATGTTGATTTAATTAAGTAATTTAAGCATCAAAATAATAAAATATTTTTAAAAAATTTAATGCATATTTTTCTAATTTTTCAAGCAAAAATTGGAGTGAAAATCGAGTGAAAATATCTTAAAAAATAATTTTTATTACCTTTGGTGCACGGTGGATCGATCGCTCGATCCACAGAGTCAAGGGTGCGGTCCACGAAATAGTTTCACAGTGTTTTGGCATGGCTCACGGGCGAGGTGGAAGAAAAAGATGCGATCCGACGGTCCAAATTCAAACTGAGCATGATCGGATGATTTGTATTTGTTGTCAGCTGAAAACTAATCAGAAGAAGAGATCTAGGCATGATCGGATGGCCGAAATCCCATTTGAAGCTCAATCCAACGACTGTCATCATCCTTGACTGTGTTAAGGAGATAAAAGGCACAATCCAATGGTCAGAATTCAATCTATCGCATGATCAGATGGCTGTGGTGGCTTTCAACCCTGATATGAACTTAAATGCTGGTTTTTGGAGAAATTGGGTGGTCCAATCAAGATCCGACAGTCAGAAAAAATTGATAAGGATATTATACGATTTTTAAGAGTTTTAGGACTCCTTTTGTGATCAAAAAAAGATAAAAAAATTATCTATAAATAGGAGGTCTGAAAATAAATCTTAAGAGAAGAAAAAATTAGTAGAAACTTAAGAAAAAATTAGAGAAAAAAATTAGATAGTTTTAAGGACCTAAGGAAAAGAAGAAGAGAAGTCGGTTCGCTCTACGGAGTACGAAGGAAGAAGAAGAGGTCATCAACCATCTTTTCGATGAGGCTGGACTGATCAACTTCAGATCCTTATTATAGTTTTATTTTTATTTTATTTTATTATTTTTTTAATTTTTTGTACTTGAATTTTAATTAATGTAAAATTTATTTTCTTACACTTTAAATTTTTATCTTTTATTTTTATTGCAATTAGATGCTAGGATCTAGTTAGTAGATCTTAGTACCAATTTATTTTATATACTTTTAAATTTTTATTATTTATTTTTACTGTAAGTAAAAGCTTAGATCTAAATAATAGATCTTAGTATCTGATTTATTTTTCATACTTTTAATTTTTATTTTTTGACTTAAATTACTTTCTTCAAAATTTTTTTTTTGCAAAATCAAAGATTTCAAATCAAAATCTTATCTTCTCTGTAGATTTGATCTAACTTACTACTTTTATATATTTTTAATTTTTATTAAAATCAAAATTAGATTGATAATCACGTGTTCTAATGACAACATTACGATCATATCAATTTTTGGCATCGTTACGGAGAAGGCATCAATTTTAATATTTATTTTTTTAATTTTTTTGTGAATATAACTTACTAACTTTTTTAATTTTTTATCTTTTTATAGAAAAAAATTTAAAAAAAAGATAGAAAACTTTCAATTTTGCTTAGTGAGATCAATCCTAACCCTAATCCTAACTTTTTTTTAGTATTAATTACTATTTTTTTCAAATTAATCTAAAATTTATCCACATAAATCTAATAAAAATTATATGACAAGAGTAGAAACTTAATTATTTAGAAGCATTCATCATCTTAGATTTATTTTTAGTGATCACTGGAGATAAGATAAGCTTTTAAGTTTGATTAATTTCATGTATCTAATTTAGTTACATAGAACCCTTGTTTGAAAATGGTTGTGCATATTCATCTCAAATTAATTTAAAAGTAACACCCATAAAAGATAAGGTAAGATTTTATCACCTTTTTTTAGTCCAAAAATAACCAACCAGCATCCCGCATTAACCCAAATCTAACAAAATCGAGTAGACATTGGCCCTTAGGATCAATTGAGTTTAGTTTGAGTATTATGATGAAGTCAAGTGCAAAGTAAGTTCGGACTCACCCCTGAAACTGGTGTTTAGGGCTAGAAGTTATAAAATCTCAGCCTAAGTAGACTCGTGGTTATTTAATCGGTTCCATTCGCTTACCTGGCCAATCCAATTGGTGTCTAAGGCAAGCAACGGGGGGACCCCCATGACCTCACCTTTTACCTGGCTAATTGAAGGAAGTGAGAACAAACCTAATTTGTATCTAGGCTAAGCCACTCTACATCGAACTGTTAGGTCTAAGAAATCCATAAGTGTCTAATTGTTTGCCAACTTGATTGCAATTAATACTTAACCATAACTAATTCTTCTCATCTTTCGTCCGTAGGTCTAGGACTTTTTTAAGGATCTCACCTTTAGAACTTCTTTCTTTCTTTCTCTTCTCTTCTTTTTCTCCTTCTTCTTTAAAAAAAAAAATCTGAACCACACAATTAGGGTTTGCACTAGTACATGCATGGTATAATTTTTTTTATTATGATCTAGTTGAAACTAATTCTGAAATTGAATGGCTGATCCATATTAAAATTGATAATAAAATGGCTGAAAATCCTAAGAATCACTTAGGCAGATGAAAGAATATTTTATTCCTTCCATCTATAACCCATCGATGTTTTCATCATTCTATGGGATCAAACATTTAAATTCTAGTCCTAAAGTTGATTTGAACCTGATAGCCCAAAAATTAGATAAAGTTAACCTTCTTATAGATAAATGCCTAACCTAGGTCTATAATCTCCTGTGCAATACACACCACCTTCTAATTATTAAGAGAATTATTTTATCTATGCTAGCCCAGTCCATCATGTGAGTGAATGTCCCACAACTGCACTGTTTCCACCCTTCATCCAAGAATAAGTTCAAACTTCCCAAGGTTACTCCAAGCCTGTCAATTGACCTATTCTTAAACACATATAACCAAGATTGGAGGAACCACCCTAATTTTTCTTGGAGACCCCAACAGACTCAGGCTCAGATCTAAATTTTTTCTGTGCAGAACTTTTAGAATAGGCCCCAATATCAAAATTATGCTTATAATAGAGGTCAGCCTACTCAGCCATCCTATTACAATCAGCCTTTATACCCACCTCCTCAACAGACCCCTCTAGCTGATGATAGGTTTAGCCAACTTCAATAAATGATTATGACCCACTAGCAATCTCTCGCCAGGCTAGAAGCACAAATAGGTCAATTAGCTGAGTCTACCATGTGGAGAGAACTAGATCAATTGTCGAGACAACCAATATCGAATTTCAAAAATAACCCACCTATCCACCAACCATCTGGATCTAATCAACAATTCAATGTCCCACCTAAGAATTTTAATTTGAAAATGACAAAGTAATCTCTAAGCTTAGAAGTGATAAAATTCTTGAGGACCCATACCAAGATCAGATAAGTGAGGCTAGTACTGATGCTAGCCAAAATATAAATTTAAAATAAGAGGTTAGTACTGAGACTAACCCAATAGAAGAATTTGAGTCTGAAATTATTACTGGTCTGAGTGAAAAAGATAAAGGGAAGAAGAGAGCAGATGAGTTATCTGAGATATATAAACAAGAGTCTCATTTTTTTCAGCCCTAGAAATTGGTTCTTCTTCTCTAGAATCACCATCCCCTCTAGATCTGAAGTCATCTTTGATCACATCTGAGTACACATATTTAAAATCAAGTGACACCCTTCCAGTATCCATTACTTTAAACTCAACTCCTAACCTAAAAACTCAATTCATGAGCATTTTAAAAGAACAAATAGGAGAAATTTTTGATAAACACGGATTTGTGAATGGGTTTGTGAACTATCTTTCTAAAATTAAGAACGAGGATGGGCAATACTTTCTAAAGGTTGGTAATAAAATATTAAAATTTATTATAGGCCATCTTCTTAAGATTGGCAATCCAAAATCATTAAAATTTATCAATCCAATATTTGACACGAAATAGGTAAGAGAACCGGCATGGTCTGGCTGAAGACGGTAAATTTAACACTTTCTGGGAGGTAATCCAGTTCCAACTTTTACTTTTTAATATCTTTTGTATTATATTTAGGTTAATCAAGTCTTACTTAGTATCTTTTGTAGGGATTTGAAGACCATATTGGCTAAGTTGGGAGGAGAACCAATTTTGAAAAGACTTCTGGGTCAGGTGACATCTCTTCTTTTTCTTCCTCTTTGTATACACCCTTCATTTTTCTACTCCATTAAGGACAATGTCGATTAAGTTAAGGAGAGAATAATAAAAATTTTTAAATTTTTAGTCCTTAAGTAAGTTAGTATTTAGCATTTAAGTACCTGACTATACTTAAGAATCAAGTAAAACTAAATATTTTTAAAAAAAAATTGATGTACAGATCAGAGAGTTTGTGAGATATTGAGGGATAAGTATTAAGAAAATCTAATAAAAAGTTAAATTTAGAACTTAAACAATTTTTTTTAAGTATTTCTAAATTTTTCTACCAGTATCAAAGAAGAGTTGACTTCTTATGGACTTGTGCAGGATAACTATATGTTTCTTTATATATAAAAAAAGTTTAAAAAAAAAATTCAAGTACTTCATGCTGAGTAATCGGACCGCTTTGCCTAAGCAAGCTTGAGTTTCGTATCAAAAAGTATGAAAGACAAAGAAGCTTTATTGTAAAGCAAGTTTTAACTCATAGTCTGTTTGATTCGAGCAAGTAGGTCCGAGGGATATTCTATACCTAATGCCCTAAAGTCATCTAGTTTGGGAGTCATTGATTAAAAACTTACTACATGGATCAAACAGAAAGCTTAAGAGGTTAAGATACTCAATAGCCATACAATATTTAAAAAAAAGAGAAAAAAAATAATAAATGAAGAATGGAAGTAACAGTATACTTGTCCATAAGAAGGTTAATATTTGGAGATAAAGGTAGAGATAATTTAAAAAAATTCAAAAAATATTTAGTATTCTTAGTTTAACTCTCATATTGATTAGTATTAATACTCCAATGACATACCTCACTCACACTCTACTGAATATCGATGGCTTTTTGAAAATTATTTGATAAAATTCAAAATTTTAAGTTAAACAGTACTTAATTCTAAATTCTTTCTCTACTCGAGGATGAGCAAAGTTCAAGTTGGGGGTGTGATAAGTGATATATTTTTATATTTATTTTAAATATTTTTGATAATTTATGATGGTAACATCTTCTAAATAAATTTAATTTCATAAATAAATTAAAATTTCTTACAAAAATAAATAATTTTAAAAAATATAAAATTAGAATATATTTATGAAAAATAGATGTTGATTTAATTGAGCAATTTAAGCATCAAAATAATGGAGAACTTTTGAAAATTTAATGCATATTTTTTTTAATTTTTTAGATAAAAATTAGAGCAAAAATTGAGTGAAAATACCCTAAAAAATAATTTTTATTACCTTTAGTACACGGTGGACCCACCGTTCGGTCCACAGAGTCAGGGGCGCAATCCACAGAATAGTTTTGCAGTGTTTTGGCACAGCTCACGGGCGAGGCGGAAGAAAAAAGTGTGATCCGATGGTCCAAATTCAAACTGAGCATGATCGAACGGTCTGTATTTGTTGCTGGCTGAAAAATAACCAGAAGATGAGATCTAGGCATTATCAGACAGTCGAAATCCCATCTGAATCTTGATCCAACGACTGTCATCATCTCTGACTTTGTTAAGGAGATAAAAGGCACCATCCAACGGCCAGAATTTAATCTATCACATGATCGGATGGTTGTGGTAGTTTCTGACCCTGATATAGACTTAAACGCTGGTTTTTGGAGTGACCTGGGTGGTCCAATCAAGATCCAATAGTTAGAAAAAATTGATAAGATATTATACGATTTCTAAGATTTTAGGACTCCTCTTGTGATCAAAAAAAGATAAAAAATTTATTTATAAATTAGGGTCTGGAAATAAGTCTTGGAAGAAGAAAAAATTAGTAAAAACTTAAGAATAAATTAGAAAAAAAAATTAGATAATTTTAGAGATCCAAGGAAAAGAAGAAGAGAAGTCGGTTCACTCTATATAGTACGAAAGAAGAGAGAGAGGTCATCAACCATCTTTCCAACAAGGCTAGGCTGATCAACTTCAGATCTTTATTATAATTTATTTTTATTTTATTTTATTATTTTTTTTAATTTTTTATACTTGAATTTTAATTTTAATTAATATATTTTTTTTTGTACTTTAAATTTTTATCTTTTATTTTTATTGTAATTAATGCTAGGATCTAGTTAGTAGATCTTGATATCAATTTATTTTATTTATTTTTAAATTTTTATTATTTATTTTTATTACAAGTAAAACTAGGATCTAAATAGTAGATCTTAGTACCTGATTTATTTTTCATATTTTAAATTTTTATTTTCTAACTTAAATTACTTTTTTCAAAATTTTATTTTTTTATAAAATCAAAGATTTCAAATCAAAATCTTGCCTTCTTTGTGAATTTGATCTAACTCACTACTTTCTATATATTTTTAATTTTTATTGAAGTTGAAATTAGATTGATAATCACGGTGTCCTAATGACAAATCGCGATCATATCATCTATATTCTTGGTATAAAGGTCTATAAGAATAGATCTAAGAGAATGATAGGACTCTCACAGTGAATGTACATAGAAGAGGTGCTGAAGAGATTCAGCATGAAAAACTCCAAAAGAGATCTTTTGCCCTTTAGACATGGCATTTATCTCTCCAAGAAGATGTGTCCTGACATACCTGAGGAGATCCAGCACATGAGCAAGATCTCTTATACTTTGATAATAGAGAGTCTTATGTATGTCATGTTATATACATGATCTAATATAGCCCTTACCGTGAGTATCACGAGCAGATATCAGGTGAATCCAGGTGAAGAATACTAAATTTGTGAAAAATATCCTTAAGTACTTGAGAAGGACTAAAAATTTATCGTTGGTCTTGGTGGAGGATTGAAGCTGAAAGTTGAAGGATACATCGATTTAAACTTCATGACTAATGTCGATGATAAAAAGTCTACATCAGAGTATATCTTCGCACATAATGGTGGTGCGATTAGTTGGAAGAGTTTCAAGCAGCTGATCTTTGCAGATTCGACCATGCAAGTCGAGTACATCACCACCTCTGAAGCTGCTAAGAAAGCTTTTTGGTTCATAAAATTTGTTGTGGAGTTGGATATGATGCCATCAGATGTCATTGTATTGCACTGCAAAAGTAACGGTGCCATAGTCCTCTCTAAGGAGCTCAGGTCTCATCAGAAGTCTAAGTATATAGAGCAATAGTTTCACAACATACACAAATACCTCGAGAAGAAGTTCGTTGAAGTGCAGAGAGTTGACTCCATGCATAATGTGGCAGACCCGCTGACCAGCCTCTCAGCCTGCAGAAGATCGAAGCTCACCTTGAGAAAATTGATCTTAAGTATATGGCCAATTTCTCTAGGTCAAGTGGGAGTTTGTTAGATATGTGTCTAAAAGTCAATTATTGGCTGACACATTTTGTAATTCTAAAGCTTAATCTTTACTTGTAATATTTTTATTATCAATAAAAACTTTTTATTTCAATCATACTTATGTGTCCATGATTTCCTTAGAAATTAATAAAGATGATTTTGTATATTTTCAAAGTATTGAGAATTTGAGACATACATTTTAGTGGTTAGTTTCTAAATACTTCCAATCAAAGGATCATCATGGAGGATAGTGATCAATCCATTCGAGATCGATGCACAGTTCACCTCTCTTGTGGAAGATGAGTCCCAGATTTGCAGTGTAGGCACACTAGGGTGAGGGTGCGGATGGTTGTTAGAGAATAACTTGAACTGAGCATGATCAATACGAAAAACCACTTAGTTGTCTACTCACTCATCAGTGGTTGACTCGATGCTACAATGGTATAAGTGATCCTTTGACCTACGGTGTCATTGACTAATCATAGCGATGCTACTGAGTTTGACAGTACATTTTTTTATCCCTAGCCATTCAAGTCCTTACTGTGTATTAGGCTACAGTAGGTTCAGATTCGCTGTTTAGAGTAGAATACACCTAGATGGAATCTATCGATCTTGATACAAAAAAAAGAAGTCCTATACGATTTACAAGACTAAGTTTAAAAAATTTTTGGTCAAAGCAAGTGTAAATATTAAAAAAGAGTTTTCACAAGATTCATAAATAAACTCGAGTCAAGTCAATCCTGTATATGACTGACGATAGGATCTGACGAGTTCTTTATGACCTCCGTCAAGTCCAACTCATGATAAAAGACTGAATTATACGATAACTGTACTTAAGAGTTCATACTTTCATTCTACTGGGTTGCCACTACATACTGCTAGGTGTCACTGATGGATTGTGGGACTCATCAGGCATCAACTTGATGATCAATGATCCTCGAAGGATAGAGTTAAAATTATTTAATCCATCTAAAGAAATTGCGATGATATTGTGATAGAGATCATAATATATCTCACTATTAGATAGAATAGAACCTGTGGGGTCACACATTAAGGGATTTAATCTTGAATAAACCAATTGGACTTATGAAGTTCTAATTGAGTTAGGATTTATTGAAATCCTATTGGATTTAAAAGAACTATGCTAGCACATGGTTAAACCTAATCTTCTCAAGACTTCGATTCAATCAAGTCTATTATCTTGAATCTAATCTGAATTCATTTGGGTTTAGCTGGGCGCCTAATTGTGAGCCCAATCCATTTAGATTTAGCTGGGTGCCTAATTGTGAGCCTAAGAAGATTAAATCATGTCAATGAGTTGGCAATCTAATCTTCTCTTATTCTCCTTTGATTCTTCCTGTTAAAGTAGAAAATTGATGGAAAGATAAGATGGTGCCATCCTTCCTTTTTGAAAGGTCCAAGGGGGCCAACCGCTTGGAATGGTATGAGGAAGTGAAGGGGCCTGCCCCCTCTTCTTGGTTGGTGTGGAAGGAAGAGAGAGGGGGGGGTGTGGAAGGAGAGAGAGAGAGAGGGGCCACACCTCCTCTCTTGCATGAAATAACCTAGTTGGGGTGCCAAGGGTTGGCGCCCCAACTACCTGCCTCTCTTGATGAGAGGTGCCTACTCAGTCTGCCTATTTTGACTGGGGTGCCTCTTGGAGCCCTAACTACCTGTCTCTCTTGATAAGGAGCGCCCACTCAGTCTGTCTATTTTGACTGGGGCACCCCATCTACTTGCTAAAAGAGGTTAAGATCCTATCAATTAAATCTAATTTTAATAAAAAATAATCAGATTAAAAAGTAGAAATTTTTATGAGATAAGGACTAGCCTTTTAGGTTAATTGGTTCTTGATTTGGATCAAGAAAGGATCTATATAAAGAGATAATCTCTTAGGATTTCAATTAATTAAATTTTGAGAATTCAAAACTCTTCCTCTCTCCTCTCCACACCTCATCCTCTCTCCCTCTTCTCTTTCCCATGCCCAAGGATTGGGTGTCCATCTTCCACACGTCAAGAGTTGAGAAGGGTCTTTTCTATAGCAAGAAAAAGGAGAAAAAGGCTACAGTTCATGGGTTGAAGTTACAGTCAAGATCAATTATTGATCAAGGTTCAAAGAGGCAAAGATCCTACTTAGAAAGAAGAATCTACTACGAGAAGAAGGATTCAAGGTTGATCCCGGTGGATACCTATAGAGGCCGGACACGTGTGCAGCTCAAAGATCTTCAAACCGAGATCATCGATAGCGATAAATTCAACCCACATAAAGATATTGAGATTTGATCTCATCTTTATTTTTATTTTCAGATTATATGCATGTCTTTATCCCTGATCTCGGGTAGGATTAGATGAGATCTAATGCATGTGAGGTTAAAGAGTTTAATCCAATTTATTTCCACTGCTCTTGAGAAAGATTTTTGAAATCTATGCATGCATCCTTCTTGATTTTCTAACAGTTAGTTCGATTGGACTTGAAAGTCCTAGTATGTACCACTACACCATACTTATCTTTCCTATCTCAAAGGACCGATGTCCTATTGAGAATAAATCCTCAAGTTGCTAAAAGACTTGTTTAACATTTGAAGCATTTTTTTTGACTAAGCATCATTGAATTTATAACTAAATTTGTCACTCATAATAGCCCTCATTATACAACTACTATCGTACAGTCATTTAGCCACTTCTAATAAGTGTCTATAACCATCGCATTTGTATTGGGAGCTGGTACTTTAGGTGCTGGATCTGTAATCACATACAGAATCCTTTAATGCTCGAGAACTATTCTCGATTTTTTATATCAATTATCAAAATTTGATCCTATAAGCTTGTCATTATCCAACAGTGAGTGGAGCGATTAATTACTAGCCTTCACTGAAAAGAAAATAATAAGATCTATTAGTATATGAATTATTTAATACTAAAGACTTGAATTTTAGTTTAAAGGTCCTTCTACTATTTTATTCGAATTGATAGCCTCTACCTTCAATTCGAGAAATTATCTTAATTTCTTAACGGGTACTAGAATCTACACAGACTGCTCATGGGTCCAACTTTGGTCGGCCAACCCATGTGCACTATGGATAGGTTCTTAACCAATTATTTCTCTAAACAACTTCTAGTAATGATTTTGCCTCAGATTTCTTTTCAGTAGGCTTTGGCCTCCACTAAAAATTTAGTTAGATCCAACATTAACATGACCATGCTTAGCCCATCTAACCAACAAATGATCAGGCTCGACTTTGGTCGGCCAACCTAACCATCCATCAGAGAGATATGACTGAGTTATCATATTATGAATGACAATTCAAAGGCAAATAAACACCAGGCCTTTGGGCGTCCAATGATTATCATACTAATAGACCCATTATCATCCAACTTAATGAGAGGCTATGATCTAGTTATTTTATAACTAGCTCATTTTCAGGATCTAATAATTTAAAAAATTTGATTAATTATTTAGTAATTAATTGATCGATAAGTCTTAAATTCTTCCACTGACTTCATCAAGTCATAAAAAAGACTAAACAAGCTGGTCCATTGGACTGGTAAGTCAAATCCTTCTACTGACTTCATCAAGAGGACTAGAGATAAGCTAGTCCAATGGCACCTAAATCAATCGAATTGATTCAATGATTTGAGAATGAGAGAAGAGATTGATCAATAGTCAAAAGTCCTCCCACTGACTTCACTAAGTCATTGAATTAGACTAGAGATAAGTCTGATCTAGAGATACCTAAATCAGTCATATTGATTTATCTTAATGACATAGGTCAGCTTGAATCAATTAGTGATCTAATCAAAATATAATCTATCAAATTGGTCAGATTAGTGAGATTGATGGGAGGATCTGCCTCAGCTTGTCTTAGACACCATCAAAATGACTAGATAAGTGGACAACCAATTAAAAACCACCAATTGTATTACCAAGCAATATTGCCAAATTTACCTTAGATACCAATTGGTTGATTAGTTTCGATTTGGTCAACCAAAAGACTTGGACTAAACCAATGAGCCACGATTCGATCTATTTAGTGTGGTCAAAAATATAGACTTGATCAAGCTACAACTATTAAGGTTGATCTAAAAAAATTCTGACCTAATCTAATTTAACTCTTGATTAGATTTAATCAATTTCTCTAATTAGTTCATATTTATTTTTAATCTTAGGTCTAACCCAGTTAGAAGATCTAATTCATGCTAACTCATTATCCATCATTTATGAGGTATCTTAAGATCTTTAATTCTCAAATCTAGATACTTAATTTTAAATTAAGTATATGAAATGTATGTTTCAATTTGTAGAAAATTCTATCTAGATTTTAAGTAAAGCATACATCATATATCATACAATTTTTAGATTCTAAAATTTAATTTTCAGATCTTAGTTTAACCATTAAACATACATCAATTTGATCTAAATCTTATACATACATCATATGTATCATAACAATATTCAAATTACATCATATGTAACATACAATTTAGATCTTAAAATAATTTTATATTTGAATTTATTTATTAAAATTATAATAAATCATAAATTACTTTAGATTTA
This sequence comes from Elaeis guineensis, assembly GCF_000442705.2. NCBI lineage: Eukaryota > Viridiplantae > Streptophyta > Magnoliopsida > Arecales > Arecaceae > Elaeis > Elaeis guineensis. The sequence goes on along the minus strand of NC_026003.2, from coordinate 7,142,053 downwards.
ATCTAAACATATTCATCATTAAAATAATTTTAAAATTTTTTTCACTATTCTTCTTCATGAGATTGATCGCAATGGCATCCCTACACATCATAAGAGAACCTATCGAATGGGCAAGAGAGGGACTCAATCCCTACATCCTCTTATGACCGAATGATCTGGTGATTATCTTAATTCAAGTATTAGGCTACTAAGATTAAAAATCTAAATTTTAAAATTAATTATATCTATATATATATTGTCTAACAATCTACATGTGCGGTGTGTAGAAAAATTCAAGCATGCACTTATGAACATGATCATATCATTCATAATTTGCATCTAATCTAATTAGATTAATATATCATATACATATTTCAGATCTAAAACTAAATTTATGCAGTATATAAAATATTCAATTCAAATCTAAAATCATAAAGAAAAATAATTCAAATACACCCATGAATGCATAGAAATAAAATTTTGGTTAGACCTAATTTGATGTTGTGCGGAATTTCACTTAAAACTAGATCTAAAAATCTGTCAAAATAGATTCAATTCGGATCTTGATTAAGTCTAATTTTTAATCCAAAATAATATCATAAAAATTCTATTAAAATAATTTTAAAATAAATTTTAATTTGATTGTTATTTTAGTAAAAATTTGCATCAAAAAAATTCTGTTATAATATATTTATAACAACCTTCAATGAACCATTGATTAGGTTATTAAAATCTAGTCAAAACCCATCATAAATTTTATATTAATAGGCTTAAATCAAATTTATTATCTACCATAAAAATTTGATTATATATCATATATATACAAATCAAAAAAAATTAATTATACATCATCTATCAGTCTAGCTCTGATACCAGTTGAAGAAAAAATCTGTCCGATCAGATCAGAACATCAGGATGCATCTGAAAAATTTTTTTATTCTATTAATTTATAACCATTATAAATTATTTGAATCATAGTAGAATATGAATCAACTCCCTAGTGGATTGCTTGATTTGATGTCTCGTCAGGTCTGAACACATAGATCCTCTACTTTATGCGCATGCCAAGCTCTGTAGGAAAGTGGGATGATCTTCTTAGGTATTAACTTTAGAAGAAAAGTGAGAAAGAAGTGAGATCTGATCTCGCATCAAGCAGACGCCTGGATATGAGTTTTCATGCCAAGAAATAAGGCGTCATAAATTCCTCATGCTAAGAAAGAAGGGACGCCTCCCTTCTTCTTGTCACACAACATCACACGGTAATCCTCCTCTCTTCCTTTTTGTTTCATCACACAAAAAAAAAATAGATCTATCACCAATGGGTGGGGCCCTTCTCTTTTATAGATGATGCCTCATATTGAGTGTGTCCCAACCAATTTAGGACATAGGGTTTGAATCAAATTCAAACAACATCCAATTAGGAAATCAAGAGAGAACTAAGCCCTTATCTTCACGTGAACTTCCTTCACACACGCAAGAGGATTTTTGGGGTGGAAAAACTAGCACCCCACCTCTCCTTTGGTCGGCCCCTAAATTAGAGAAATTCAGGCATCTTGGACTCTTTGGATCTAATCCAAACAGGATCCAATTCGAACCTTATTCGAATCAGATTCAAACCAAACTCTATGAGGCTGTCAATCACAATCTAATTGGGATTTTAGTCCAAGTCTAACTTAAATTTTAATCTAATTAAATTTTAATTAAATTAATTTAATCTAAAATTAATTAAGATATATATTCAAACTCTCATAAATTCCTTGGATCATTGATCAAATCATTATCATCTCTGAAATTAAACCTGTACCTCATGTCTAGTGCTAGCTAGACATAGATAACTCTTTAATCCGTATGATCTCTAACTTAATTCTTAATTAAGCTAATCTATTTATTCAATCAAGTTTCATACTTTCAAATTGAATATATAGACTTAAGTCCATTCTTTCTTATTTTGTCTGACTTTGTATATGACTCTATAGGTTTGAACACTAAATCGATAGCACAGAAAATTATTTTCTGTACTAATCGAAGTTACCATCTAGCAATAGTTCCTAACATCCGAATAGATCAAATGTTTGCAATGCAATACTCAAGAACCTAGGAATATGATTATCGCATAATTTATCTCTTTGATCCTGAATGCTCAGGATGATCTAGGATTTAACTGTCAATCTTTGATTAGTCATCCATATTATATTTCAATCTTTTTCAAATTCTGTGACCCATCACATAGATTACCTCAGTCAAGATCTCACTCAATTAAAATACAGTGATGCATCAACTCTTAAAATCCAAAGGGGTCAATCCCATCTTGATCCACACACTGACTAACATAAGTACTTGACTGTGCCTAAAAACCTTCCATCATTAAATTAAAAATTCAGATAATCTGGTACCAAAGCACAATGAGTTTCTTGTAAATCACTATGATGATTTCAGATCAGAGGGACACTTATACCCATATTCTTCACAAGCTACTCTTAATAGCAGAGTGCTCCACAGGTGAGTCACTTATTTAGTGATGATGTACTCCTATATCTCACATGTATGCCATACCAGTGTCTCCATACTCCTTGATTAAGAGGATAACCAATCTATATGGCACACAATGATCTACTCTTGATAAACATCATCATCCCTTAATGATATATCATTTGATCTGAATATGTTTAAAAATTATTTGATAAATCTTCCTTTATCGATTGTCATATAGTTTTAAAGACTTCATCACAATACAAGAATTCTAATAAAAAAGATGTACATCTTATGATGAATAATGCCAAATAACTTTTATTGATTCATAATTTATATACAAAATACAAAGAGCACAATCATCCAAACGATTGATTTTAGGACACATTTCCTATCAGTTTGATGATGAACTTACCAAAAATAATTTTTATTCATTAATAATTGATGGACATATTACAAAAAGCTCAATCATCTATAGATAGATAATTAGTTTTAAGATATATTTTTCAACACAACAGCACTGAGCATGATCAAGAACAAGAAGTCACATGGATGTCTACTCACTCATCAGTGACTTCTTGATGCTATAGTTATGTGAGTGATTATTTGACCTGCGGTGCCTCGACTGCTCACAGTAGGATTGCTGTAGTTTGACTATACATAAATATGATCCCTAACCATATAAATCTTTATAGTGGATATTAGCTACAGTCAGTTTACTATAGAAATAGGAGTACACTTATAGGAGATCTATCGATCTTAATAGTTGAGTAGTCCTATACGAACTAAGAGGATGAGTCCATAAATCTATGGCCATAGTAGCATGATTATAGAAAGGAGTTTTCATGAGATTCACGATTAGACTCAAGCTAATTAAGTCTTTCATATAATGGATGCTTAAGATTTGATGAGATTCCATGATCTGCATCCTATCGAGACTCTCGATAGAAGAACTTGATCATATGATAACTACACTTAAGGGTTCATCTTTCTATTCTGCTGGATTGCCACTATATGCTGCGAGACGTCACTGGTGGATTGTGAGAACTCACTAGGATCATTTTTGGATCAATAATTTTTGATTGGGATGAGTTGAAATTGTTCCAGTCCATCGAAAGGAGTTTCGATCATACGGTGATGAAAATCATGATATATCTTACTATCAGACATGATAAAATCTAAGGGATCACACACAAAAGGAGCTCTTCCTGATCAATAATTTGGATCATGATCAAATTATCAATTAGATTGATAGTTTGGATCAATTTGTAAGAGTTACAAATTTGAAAACTGCTAATTATTAGCCTGAGGGACTTAACTACAAGTGTATATTATTAGGCCTAATTAAATTATGAATCAAATTTTAATTAATTTGAATCAAATTTAATTTAATTATATGTAACTTAATTTAAGACTAATTGGGTTTAATTGTCTAAGTACGACTTGGATTACAATCCTGATCAGAACAGGGTTGACAGCATTTTTGAATTGGATTCGACTCGGGCTCAAATTGGATTTGAATCGAATCCAATTTAAAATTAGATTGAATTAGGAAGCCAACTAACTTTTTCTAGGATTTTTTTCTCTTGTTTCACATAGAAAAGAGGGAGGGCATGCATCCCTTTTCTCTCTTGTGTGCATGAAGGTGGAGGGGCACCAATAGTTCATGCCCCACCTCTCTGGGATTCTCTCTCCCTTTTAGGACTCTATTTTTATTTTGAATTCAATTCAAATTAGGAATTGAATCTTATCATTATCTGGTGTGGGCATTGGATGGCTTTGTGAGATAAAAATTAAGAGGAGAGAGTGAGACCACACCCCTTGTGTGCGTGAAAGGAAGGGCATCCCACATCTCTAGGTCTCTCTTTATGATTTGGACACATCTTTCTATTTGAATTTGATACAAATCAGGAAGAGCATCCTATCCCATATGGTAAGGCATTGGGAGGTTATTTTGTACGACAAAAAATGAAAAAGGGAGTGAAGGCGTGCGCTGATTTTTTCTCATGCGTGATCTCTTCTTGCCGTGATATCTTAACACCCCTCCTTCATCCAAACACCCCTCCTCTTCCTCCTTAGATTAGATCTAAGAGAGAGGGAGAGATTAGAGAGTGAAGAAGAAGGATCTTCTTTCACTTCTTGGTGGTCTCAATCAAATCCATCAGATCAGTATGATGAGATCGTGCTGCAGTCTTAATCTTCAAGATCTTGAAGAAAAGGATCTAGATCCAAGCGAGGAGCAAGGCCTGCAAGGTGCTAGCACTTTGATGGCCTCAATACTTTGATCAGGTCATCTCCATGTGGATACTAGTAAGGCTGGACATGTGTATGGCTTTAACAAAAATCTCGGGCATCTGTAGGATCCGATCCAATAAGAAGATGAAAAGCGATTAAAGTAATCAATCTTCATTCACTCTTTATTTTTGATTTCAGATCTATTTTTAAAATTTATTCATGTATGTTAATCGATCTTTAGGTGATATAGATAAGATCTACATGCTTTTGTATGAAAAAGATTTTCATATGTGCCTTCTACTGCACCATGTTCATCAGATGAATTTTGCATGCAAATCACCTAGACTTTCTTCAATTTTTCAACCATATAGCTTGATAGGTTGCTCCATAGCATGCCACAAACTCAGCATACATAGTTGAAGATGCTATCAATATCTGCTTGACACTTTTCTAAGATATAGCTCCTCCAACAAGCATAAATATGTAGCCTGAAGTAGATTTCAGATCATCTAAGCAGCCACCAAAATCTGAATCAGAGTATCCAACCACTTCAAGATTATCCATCTTTCTATATACAAGCATAAAGTCTTTTGTCTTCTGTAGATATCTTATATCCTTTTCAGCCGCAATCTAGTGATCATGTCCTGGATTTGAGAGATACCGACTAAGAACATTCGCAACAAAAGCAATATCTAGTCTGGTGCAAACCTGCACATACATCAAGCTTCCAATGGCACTGGTATAAGAGACATTCTTTATAAAATTTCTTTCAACATCATTCTTAGGATGCTGCTTATTGCTAAGTTTCTCTCCTTTCACAATAGGTGCATCTTCAAGCTTGTAGTTTTGCATGTTGAATCTCTTAAGCACACACTCAATATAAGCCTTCTGAGACAATCCAAACAGGCCATGAGACATACCATGATGAATCTCAATACCAAGAACAAAGGATGCATTTTTAAGATCTTTCATATCAAAAGTCTTGGATAAGAGATCTTTGGTCTCATAAAGCAGACTCATATCACTAGTAGCAAGCAGTATGTCATTAATATAGAGTATAAGAAAGATAATTCTGCTCCCACTGACCTTCATATACACACACTGATCAAACATATTCTCAGTGAAGCCAAATGATGTCACAACCTCATCAAATTTGGGACACCATTGTCGAGAAGCTTGCTTGAGCCCATAGATAGACTTCTTTAGTTTGTATACCATGTGCTTCTTTTCTTCTTCTTTGAACCCATCAAGTTGCATCACATAGACTTCCTCATGAAGATCTCCATTCAAAAAGACTGTCTTCACATCCATTTGGTGAAACTCCAGATCAAAATGAGCTATCAATGCCATCACTATTCTAAATAAGTCTTTAGTAGAAATTGATGAAAAGGTCTCATTATAATCAACATCCTCTCTCTATGTGAAACCTTTTGCAACCAGTCTGGCTTTGAACCTATCAATCCTACCTTCAGAGTCTTTTTTAGTCTTAAATACCCATTTGCAGCCTATGAGTTTGTAACCTTCAGACAATTCCACTAGTTTTCAAACAGAGTTATCTGCCATAGATTTTATTTCCTCTTTCATCGCATCTAACCACATGTCAGATTGAGGACTTGAGATAGCTTCATCATAATTATGGGATCCATAATCTGGCCAATATCATAATCTGCCTCCCAAAGATAGACATAGTAATCATTGGGGATTGCCGACCTTCTCTCTCTTGTAGATCTCATCATAGGAACCTCTATAATAGGCTCCTCTATAATAGGAGTTTCTTCCATAGTAGGTTCAAAATCAAAAGGAATCTCATTAATAGTATGCATATCTTGAGTCTCTGTATTATACTGACTCGTCCCTTCTACATGTTCCACCATAATATTAACAAGTTCTGTAGGTAAGGGAATTGAAATAGAGGTGCCTGGTTCATCCTCAATCATAGGTGGAAAATAATTTTCATCAGCTATGTCGAGCTCCAAGAACTTTATTGTCATTGATTCAACTACTCTGATGCCTCAAATTGGATAATAAAATTTGTACCCCTAAGAGTGCTCTAGGTATTCAATAAAATAACAGTGGACAGTTCTCAGATCTAGCTTTCTCTCAGAAAGATTGTAAATCCTTACTTCAGCAGGACACCCCCAACTCAAAAATAGTTCAGACTACATTTTCTTCCTATCCACAGTTCAAAAGGAGTCTTGGATACAAATTTGGTTGGAACTTTATTTTGAATATACGATGCCGTCTTAATAGCTTCTCTCCATAAATATTTCGACAAATTAGACCTACTTATCATGCACCTCATCATATTCTTAAGGGTGCGATTGTATCTCTCAACCACGCTATTCTATTCAGAAATCTCGAGCATGGTATATTGACCAACAATCCCACAGTCCTACAAGAACACTACAAGAAAATAGAATTTTTATGATGTAATTATTTATGATGAAAATATTTTTTTTGCAACTATAACTACTTATGATGAAAAATCTTTACGCCATAAATATTTTACTATTTAAGATGCAAAAATCTTTTCATCACAAATAACATATTATTCACGATATATATCAAATTTTGCATCATAAATAGTCATTATTTGTGATGTAAATTTTGCATCACAAATAATCGATGATAAAATATAATTTTTAAAAAAATAAATAGTAGATTATTTATGATAAAAAATTTATATCGTAAAAAGAGTATTTACGACAGTAAAATTATTTACATCATAAATAGTAAATTATTTATGATCAAAATTTTGCATCATTAATAATCAATAAAAAATTAAATTTTTTTAAAAAATAAATATTATATTATTTATGATGAAAAATTTATGTCGCAAAAAAAGATATTTGTGATGTAACAAAAATTTACATCAAAAGTATAAAATTATTTGTGATGCAAAATTTGCATCAAAAATAATCAATGAAAAACTAAAAATTTTAAAAATAAATAAATAGTAGATTATTTATGATAAAAAATTTATGTCGTAAAAAAAATATTGATGATATAAATTTTATTTACCTCATAATTATTTACAACATAAATTTTTCATTATAAATAATCGATGAAAAATTAATTTTTTTTTAAAAAATAAATACTAGATTATTTGTGATGGAAAGTTTTCATCGCAAACAAATATATTTGCGATGCAACATAAATTTATATCATAAATATTTAATTATTTATGATATAAATTTTTTATCATCAATAATCATCAAAAAATTAAAAAAATTTAAAAAATTAAATAGTAGAACTATATATGATGGAAAATTTGCATCGCAAATAAAGATATTTACAACAAAAATTTAAGTTCCATCACAAATATTGCATTATTTATGATGTAAATTTTGCATCAAAAATAATCAAAGAAAAAATAGAACTTTTCAAAAAAATAAAAAGAAGATTATTTGTGATCGAAAATTTACATCACAAATAACTGTATTTATGACTAAATAAAATTTATATCATAAATATTATATTATTTGTGATAAAATTTTATATTATAAATAATTGATGAAAATTTAAAAATTTTAAAAAAAATAAATAGCAGATGATTTATGATGAAAATATTTTATAAATTAAAAAAATAATTTAAATATTTTATGATCAATTTTTTGATCATAAATTTTTTTAATATTTTACAACCAAAAAATTGATCGCAAATATATTTTGCAATCAAATATAATTTTTTTTTATTTTTATCTGAATATGATATAATTTTAAAATTTAAAGTCTATCTTCACTATTTATTATCTAAATAATTATTATTAGAATATCGTTACAAAAGACCACCTCGATTCGATAGCCCTAGCTATGTCAATCAATAAAATTCAATTTCAACGGTCACGAACAACTGCATAATGATCTGATAGATAAAGATCATTGATAGATTCAAAAATTTACAATGATGATCTCGATGATTTTTGTAGCATACTATCAAAATTTTACTTCAATCGAACATCATTATCATGATCAATTTGGTACTGAATGATTTGGACTATTAAATAAAAAATAAGTGATCAAAAGGCCAAACAGCATTCAATTTTGGTCCTACTTTAATCATCTATATGATGGTAATTATAAAATTCAAACCGCACATATATAAACTATCCACATTAAGTAGATCTTGTAAAAGTTCAAGTATAATTACTTCAGAACTTTAAGAATGAGTATCAAAAAATAGACAGTTTTGGATGGTTCATATACGTATGGTTTGAATTTTATAATCATCACCATATACATGATCAAAATAGTAGCAAAAATTATTTATCTAAAAAAAATCATGATATAATCAAACACTGTTTGGCCTTTTGATCACTCATTTTTCATTTAACGACTCAAATCATCCCATGCTAAATTGACCATGATAATGATGTCTGATTGAAGCAAAATCTTGATAGTATGCTAAAAATATCATCAAGATCATCGTTACAAGTTTTCAAATCTATCGGTGGTCTCTATCTATCAGATCATTATACGATCGTTTGTGACCATCGAAATCAAATTTTATAAATCGACATAGCTAGGATTACCAGATCGAGGTGATCTTTTGTGACGATACTCTAACGATAATTATTTAGATAATGAACGGTGAAGATGGACTTTAAATTTTAAAATTATATCATATTCAGAGAAAAATAGAAAAAAATTATACTACAAGAATATAGGATTTTTGCGATGTAAAATATTTTTTATCGTAAATAATTTATTAGTTGTGATAGAAATTTTAATTACATCATAAATATTAAATTATTTGCGATAAAAAATTTTGTCCCATGGCAGTGGTGCAAAATAGTAGTGCAGGTCATATGCATGTTGATGTGGATCTAGCAATACATGCAAATGAATGTGGAGCCCTCATGGTGTAACATTGTTACAGTGTTGGCCATGCATAAGTAAAGATCATGCACGTATGGAGAAAATTCACAGGATTTTTAGGGCCACACAATTGAATGGGATCACATTGACATGTACATACATAGCTATTACTCATATTTGTGTCGACATTAAGATTGAGACTGCTACCAGAGACTCTTAAGAGTTGAAGAAGATGTGTATGGTGTATGTATTAAGTTATTAGCTAATGGCTAGGGCAGTCTTTATGATGGTACACATCACTTGTCATCAATGTATTGTCAAACCATGATTGGTCAGGCCTCCAATGATTTACAAACTAACTTCTGTTTGTGTGTGTGTTGGGGGGGGGGGGGTTGTTCCACAAAGGAAGATCAAAGTAAAATAAGATGGAAACTAAAATAAAAAATAAAGAAGAAATCAGATAAACCGAAGATAGTTCGAGCCTACAAAATCTATCTGTAGGAGAGTCGGTAGGACAATTGGCTTCCTTTGAATCACCATCCATGAAGTCCAAATTCATGCTTGTACATACTAACCAATCAGCAGGACAATTGGCTTCCCTAAAAGCATGCTCAGCATTAAAGAAGTCCAAAGTTGATGCAAAATACCAGCATCCAGCAACAATGGATTTAAATTAGGATGAGCATTATCTTGTATCCAACTTATAATTGTGCCTTTTTCTCTCTTTAATGGTAAAAGGAAGATCAAAGTAGAAAATGCATTTAAACTTCACTATTAAACCTATGCAACACCATGCAATGGTTGGAATAGTATTACCATGTTGCTTGTCCCTCTAAAGATAACCATAGATTGATCGTGCTTTTTCTGTCTAAAGTTCATAGTGAATTTCCAACATTTGCATCGAGTACCTGTATTATATAATTCAATGCAAACAAAATCATAAAGAAGATCAAGTAAATCTCCTTTATCTCTCTCCCCCCCTGCCCCCTCTCTCTCTCTCTCTCTCACATACATGGAGATAAGGCCTGCAATTCTCAAGGTAAGTAGCAGCTAGCATGCCATGCAACATGCAAGGGCATATGGCTTTCAAAAAGAAGTTTGGATTTCTTATGCTTGTTATATGGGATCACAACATGTCCTCAAAGTTCTCCATTTGGATTGGGTTTGGGTCCTTTGGATTTGCTATTTCCAGCCTCCATGCAGGATAGGTTATAAGGGTGGAAAGTGTAATTTGCTTGGACACCTTGAAGTCCAATATTACCCATTATAGTAAGGTTTAGCTTCCTTATTGATCTAAACAAGGATGAAATACGTGTGATGCACATAAAGAGCTCGTTTTAAGTGAGACTCTGTTAGAAGTTTTTTCCTTGTTTAGACTTTCCATTTCTTGGAACTCTTTTGTAATTAATTCTCTAAGTACTCATGTAATCCTTGTCTTTACTCACAAGGCAACAGGTGAGATCATTGAACCAACTGCATACTCTTAAAGATTCCCATTGATGAGAGTAGGAGATAGTCTGTTTTTTTAAAGAAAAATAGATAAATCACATGACATTATCAAAATTTAAATAGAGATCCAAAAATTGTACCCAAAAAAAAAAAATAGAGATCCAAAAATGGCTGGTCTCAAAAAGTTTTAACTAGTAGGCCTTTCATTAGAGATGGCAATTTACTCTGCTCCACTAGGTACCTAATCTGACCCGATCCAAGATTTTACCTAACCTATAGCAGATCTAAGATAGATATAGATAATGATAAAATCTACCCCAAACCTAATCCGGATATATATGACTCTACAAAAAAAAAAAAAAAATTATAGCTTTATCCAACTTAGTCCATCTAATCTGTCTAACTCTACCTATCTACCCCGCCACACCTCGAGGCAAGTATGGGACGGGTATGGGTGATGGCTTACCTAATGCATTAACATCACTACTTTTCATCAAAATTGGATGAAAGTACCAATTTTCAATGGTAGGCCCCTCTAAGGTGGACTATTGGAGTATTTCTATTAATTGATTATGTCATATAGACCCAAGTCAGACATCAAATTGCTTCGATTTGAATTATCCAGAGCATACCTTATATATATGAAAAAGATGAACAATCAAACTTATTTCTCGGCTCAATAGAAGCCTAATGTATTTACCCCGCTGAACCTAAGATTTTTTATGCATACAAGTATTCTTGTTAGAATGTTGATATATCACTAAAAGAATATTTATAGTGTCCTCATTACTTAATAAAATGATTTTGTGAGGATCATTATATCAGAAAAAATTTGATCAGGAATTTAATCTAGAAAATGATTCGAAATGGATATCCCAAACAAAAAAATACCCACTTTTTTTACTTTGTGCGAAAGGTTTATTACCCCCTCTTGGTTTAATCTATTATTTTTACTAACTAGTTTATTCATTGCTAGACTTGTAGTAGTTATTGCCAAGTAGAAACAACTATCTACAAAGGATCTTCATTAAGACTATCAATGGGCTATAGGCATCCCAAGCAGCTTGCCTAATTTTTTGGTTAGCCCTCTAAGTTATGTGTGACTGTGATAATCTCCTTCACCCAACCTCATGACACCCTCATCATGATTAGCTCCTATTCGAGAGAAGGGAGCCTACTCATGGCCCAAGTCCTATTCCACCTTGCTAGATCCTCCACGACCTTAGAAATTGTCAATGAGAAGTCCACATGATCAATAAATTAAAGTCATGATGCACCATGAATCTAGATCTAATACCACTTGTTATGGACTTGCAGCCTAGAAACTTAAAAGCTTTTGGGCTATAACTCTGTGACACCACCCTCCCATACACCCCACCCATCCCACACCCCCCTCCCCCCCCTCCCCCCCCTCCCCCTAGCTTTTTTTCCTTTTTGAGTAGAAAAAGGGAGGTTAAAGCCACCCAATTTATTGATGATAAGGGGATTACAACTATTCAATAAAAGAAAGAAAGGGGCAAAAGGTCCACAATATATGAGATTTGCAAATATCAAAAGAGAAAACTCTACAAAAATTCCTCTCAACAAAGGATTTTAGCAAGCTTCTTGGTAAACCGAAAGAATATTTTTTCTATTGCAAAGAGAAGAGGGATTTAGAAATGATTTGCAAAAAGAAAAATAAAAATAAAGGGGAAGCATGCATTGGTCCATGCACTGAATGTTGTATTCATCCTTGTCTTCCTTTTAACATGGCAAGTTAAGAATATTCAGGTTAGTCATATGTTCATAGAGGATAATGGGCCAAGCAAACTAGTTGGCGAAAAAAGCTAGTAATACCAAAGGATATAAAGTTTGCGTGGCTAATATCCTTTGTGACCTCACCGATACTCATAACCCCCTCCCTCCAAAAAGAACAAAGAATAGCTTCAAAGAAAAGAAAAGAGCAGAGCAATGCTGCCTTAGTTCAATCTATGCACATGTCATGTCCTTGTATGATATATCAAGCAATCAAAATATCTTCCCTCTACCTAATATGAAATATTTTTTCTTCCATTACTTTTATTGAAAGGATTTTCTTTTCTATTCACCGGCAATAGAATAATAAGAAAGCTATGTGTGTAAAGGGAAAAATGCTATGAATTTATATGGAAGACCTACTTTAAAAAATTTCTAGCTTCCATCTGTACATCATCCATGATTTATCATGATGTATTTGCTTCCCACTTTGCAAAAATATTAGCAACAAAATAAATAGTTGAATCTACGATACAAGTTCTTCTAGAAATTGAGTAAGAAAGAGTTGAGAGCCTTTCTTTTTCTATTCTGGATAAATAATAAAGCCTTTACTTTTGACAAGCTGATGATGGCTCTGCATCATGAAGTAGTGATTTGCTTATCTGCTTTATTTATTTGAATACAACCACTATAAAAATCAGTATATTTACTCATATTCTTGATTCATGAAAACTAAGAATACATTATAAAAAATCCTCTTGGTATATATTGGGGATATTTTTGATATTATATGATTGAAGATCTTAGATTCCATGGCATATCAAATAGGTTACTCATGGATACCAAAGGATCTTCAATTATTGGAGTATGACATACTAAATATGGTCATCTTAGATCATTGGAGATTGGATTACTCCAATATAAGGATCACCGATGATCTTAGATTATTGTGGTGACCTATTGGGGTCACCAAACACCCCTCTTAGCGGTATTAATGTGATTGCCTATGTTGCTCAATTCCTACAATATTGCTTTTATACAATAAGGAAAAGGAATCTTTCACCCTAATTTAATAACTAAAAAACAAAGAATAAAAAAGATATGAGGAGACACAAGGCAATAGAGCCTAAAGGGTTGCATAGAATTAGATTTGTCTTCAATATCAATCCTCTTGGATATATGAAGGTGTTTAGTCTTTCTCTTTTCATAGTGCGACTTTTGCACTACAGAGCTCTATACTACCAGAGATAGCTATCACATCATCCATCTCGAAGATGGAAGGCTCTTATTTATCCCAAAAATATGTTCAAGCACCATGAGAGCTGCTTGTCTCCTAGATAGATGATGTGATAGCTATCCATAATGGTACCATATTCTATGATGCAAAAGTCACACTGCAAATCCTGTTCGACAAAGATTAGTCTACTATTGAAAGTGAGGCAATGCTCTCGAAAGCATGGAATTGATTGATAAATTCTATTGTAAAAATATTCTAGAGTTTCTTTCTAACCATACTCACTAACAAAGGGTTAGTAATAATTGGTCCCAAGCTTTACTCAAGCACAGTGAATTTTCTTGACATGTTAGGAAAGTTAAATGGGTTTGCCTCCTACTTGCATAGTAAGGTAACATGTTCATGAAAAATTACTTCTTTTAGCAGGTAATGCATGTAGAAGAAGAGGAGAAGACTTCATTCATATATAAATAAAGTTACCAAAATGATTCAACATTCTCAACATCAAATCTTTTTCTATAACAAAATAAAAAAGATTGATGATAAAAGAAACCAATGTTTTCTCTTGACACTCTTTTAGCTTCGTTTTCTAAAAAGGGCAACCATCTGACCGAATCCATTGGCCTAAGCCTAAATAACTTGTCACTTGAAAATGATAAAACTAAGCATATGAATCACATCATGACCCTACATATCACATGGGCTCCATGATCATTAATCAAAAGCTATTGATTGCATTTTCTTCCTTTCATTATCCTCCACTATTATATGGAAAGTTCACCACCCACCATACCCCACCCCACCACAACACACCACACTCAAATGGCTACACAACTGGTTGGTGCCTCCATATTTCAATCATTGACTGCTCACAAGGCGGCCAATGCCACCATGGCTTTCGTCGGTGTCACTGGCTTCCTCCTGCCTTACTATCAAAATTCACAATATTATGCATTCATCCAAATCAAAGCTCCAAAACTTCACAACAAGTGTTCGATTTGATACATGAAGAGAAAGGTTCTACATCTAGGCAGAATGGAGGGCATCATCCTCATCCCATCCCATTTCTACGAGAGAAAATAGGATTGGGATGTGGTCGGAACTCCAACACACATCTCTACGAGAGAAGAAAAAGAAAATAAAGAAAGAAAGAAAAAATGAAGAAAAAAAATGTGAAAGAAAAGAAGAAGAAAATTTAAGAAAAAATGAAGGGAGAAGAAAAAGAAAGGAAGGAAAGGAAGAAAGGAAAGAGAAAGAAGAAGAAAAAAGAAAGGGACTAAAAAGAAAAAGGAAAGAAAAGAAAGGAATATAGAATAAAAAGAAAGAAAGAAAGGAAAAAGAAAAAAAAGAGAAAAATAAGGAGAGAGAGACAGAAGATATCTATTGGCATGCACAATCGGGATTGCTACCGGAATAGGATAGGATAGTGGGACGTCCCATTCCAGGGAGTAATGGAGACATCTCTATATCATAGGATTTAAAATCTTGATAAAGAGAGCAAAGTGATTGTGAGCCAAAGGTTGTTCACCTACATTATATCTTGCTAACAAGGCAAAGAAGCTTTGGAGCTAGTATTTTGGCCATGAAATTGGTGCTAGTTAGAGGTTAGGAATGGATTGATGGGCATCAAGCCATATTTTTCAATTCTAATTGTGGTGCCAGTTACCTCCAGTGTGATTTAAAAATAGATATCAGAGGTGATTATCCTAGAATCTTTTCACATGAGCTCTTGGATATGTATGAATATTTGGAGTTATGTGATCTATTTAATACTGCACAACACTAAGTATCTTCTAAAACTCTCCAAATATTAGTAGCAGTTTCTGTAAGCTCAACTTGCAATAACACAATTATGAACATGATAGTAACAAATCTATAATCTTGTAACTTTTGATCTTGGCATTTTTATAAACTTCATTTCTGTTGGGATTGCCGTGCACCTACATGGACCTGAGGAAACCTGCGATGGAGCCCTCTGCAAGAGTCCATGATGATCCAGACTCTCTAAGGATAGCAAATGCTATACCCTAGACCACTACACAACCTGAACCCTGAAGCAGTGACCTAGTCTACATCCCCCTCACTTTTTGAGATCTGGGACGTACCTTCGGATCAGATCTTCCACCCCTAATACCTTTGAAACCTGGGCTAGGGGCATGGTATCTCGGGGCTCATAGATTTGGACTAAAATCATTGGTTTGAGGAGAGTCCTTGTTGGACCAGGACTCCTTGGCCACATTTCAACCTACGCATATCTTTCTTGTGCATCTGATCTCTCACCTTTCTAGATCTCATCTAGGTGAACCATTAAGATAGTAAGGTCTCTTTTTATTCCCTCTTTATTATTTAATCCCAACAAAAGTCGAGATCCAGATGAAGAAAAACTCCCTATCCAACAAGGACTTCTACCATAGAAATCTACAGCTTGTCCGCACGCAATCTTGATTTCTTTCCTCTTGGACATGCCTCCCTGATTTCTCTCCATGAGAAATCTCTCCCACCCCCTTCTCCCTCTTCCGTGGATGATCTGAGCATGGAGATCTTGCTAGGAGAGAGACTCTCAGGAAGATGGGAGACTCCCAGGCAGATGGGAGTCTCTCTTCTTGCTAGCATGCGCTGTCTTGTCCCACGCATATCAAGAGAGAGGGGGCACGTCTCCTTTCTCTTCTTAGGAGGTGCAGCCCCCTAGGGCTTCATAGCGGCTGGAAAATCATAGAGAGAGGTAGAGATGTAGGGTTTATAAGTTACATATATATACTAGTATACATGGCCTAAACTCTAGCCCAAAAATTTCTTAGGCTAACCCAATACCTGAAAGCACTCAACCCAAACCCAAGTACATGATGTGCTCTCACTTTCATAGACCCAAACCTAATCCAAACCTAGATTAACCCCCCTTGAGACCTAAATCTCCTAGGCCTCGAGCTCATGGAGACTGAACTTCTATCCTAGGACCAAACCGATCCTAGTCCTAAGATCCAAATCGATCCTAGAATCTTGGATCCAAACCCATAGCTCCTCTCGTGGTCTTTCAAGGCTTGAGAGCTCCACACATGTGTCAACAATCTCCATCTTGGTGCCACCAAGCCTTGGCAAATCCAACAATATTCTCCTACACGCTCCCGCTGTCATTGTGCCTGAACAGCCCCTTGTGCAAACATCGCCACCGTCAATCCTCTTCAGCTGCTGTGCATCCTTGGAGACCTTTGGGATGACAACATCCATAGTTGAGGATCTTGACTTGCTCCTCAGCACCATCCTAAAATTGTAGACTCCCTTCTATAAGCAGCTCATCACTTGCCCTAGACTTTCTTGGAGAAATGCATAGCGTTCCTCAACCAGCACTCGCTGCAAACCCTGACATGGTCTTCTCAAAACACTCTACTCTGAACTCATGTCAAATCCCTCTCCACCTATGAAGCCACCTCTACCTAGTGCTCCATCTGAACTTGAAGTCCATTGATGCTGCAGAAGATGACTCTGTAACCAAGTCACTCGAGGTCAACCACCCAATGCTGTACTGCTTGGCCTACCACTGCACCTCGATCACCATCACTGTCCTTTGGGATATTAGGCACTCTGCAGACCCCTCTGAAGTTATTTCGGATACTTCTGCATCCCGTGGGCACCTCCGAAACCTAAGAGCTCATCCAACTCTTCTCTTTCAGTGACTGAACCTAAAAAATTCCAAGCCATATGTTTATCGTAATAGATTGAGACAATACTCAACCTTGAGTTTATTTACTTTTTTTTTTTTTTTTTTGAGCAATCACCCTTGAGTTTAATTAACCTTATCAAAGTTATCATGAGTGATATTGCCCGAATTTGTCTCTAAATAAAATCGTGCCCACCAACTCAACTAACCAATGGTTGGGTGACATATGGTATGTAGAATCAATGGCCAAATAAATCTTCAAGCGAGTAGTGCGGGTGGTCATAGCTCAATGCAATCTTAATGCATCGGATAAGGAGTGTAATCATCTCGAGTAGTAGATAAAGAGCATAATAGCTCATCTAAGGATTGTGTGACCAGAATGATGACAAACCCTCAGTCTCCTCTTCATGTAAATCAGATTAAGGGACCCCAAATATGGGACTTTTCACCTCACTCTTATCTCGTGACTCTTTCATATCACTACTTTTTTTTTCTAAAATTTTTTTTGACTTAAGTATCGAAAGGTCCCTCACCAAATGCATTCTAACAATCTATGATTACTTCTCTTCAGTTGCAGATAGCTTTTTTTATATCGTGCAGCCCAACTTCGACCAAGCTGTGTAGACTGATCTCCATCTGCCAATACACCAACTACTTCAGTTCAAATTTTAGGCAACAACAATGGGATTTAACTCTATCTATCTACAATTAGCATAGGTTTATGGATCAATAGTGAGATTACCATGAAACAATTGCAGAATGAGTTGGATTTCTATGGGATGAAAGGGTATACAAACCAAACAACCATACAAAAAATATTAATGATTACCAATCTATGGTTGAATTAATTATTATTTAGTAAATGATTGGCAAAAGAAGATTGAAAAAAGATAGAAGCATTTAGAGATCTTTCAGCCAATTAGCTTTGGCTTAGCAGGTTGACATCTCTCTCCACTTGCAAGAGGTGTAGCATTTTAAACATTTATGATGATGGTAGCATGGCTAAGTGAGATATTTATATTATGCTATCTTCTTTGATTGTTTACTTTGAGGATATGAACTTTTGCAAAGGAGATATTATGAAAATTTATTATCATTTTATTTGAGTTTATGTTCAGATCAAGAAAGGTGGAAACAAAATAGTTACACCTATTGAAATTGTTCCTACATTTTCTTCAAAAAATACAATGCCGAGAGTGTTTTTTTCCATGAAAAATTTCAAAAGAATATCCTGAGAGATAGCTTTATACTAAGAATAGCTTATAACAATTTTTTCTTGGAATAATTGTGTCTACTACAAATAAGTTTGATGGCATAACTCTAACTTGTGTCTATCTTTGAAAGTCATTTGGTAAAAAGTAGTGCTAGGAAAGAAATTCAAATCTATATATTTATCTATGTTCAAGAGTAATCATGGAAGTGCCACCAACTATTTCAAAGAAATAGTAAAAGATCATTCCCGATGTCAATATGTCCAAGTATATAAATTATGAGATCAAACAACTGCCAAATACAACCGAATAATTTTATCTTGATGGAATGAAATGATGATTCTATGGATGATGTCCCAAGGGATGAAAGTGACAAGAATACTATTGTGAGGTCGGAAAAAATTTATGGACCCTAGCTAGTGGCAATGAGTAGTAGGATCCCTAACCCTAACCCTAGAACCAGAAGTCGCCAATCAATAACTCGATTGAGTCGCCAGCTACTGAGAACTCGCTTAAACAAGTTTCAATGGATAGCCAAGTGGACTACGTGTTGAGGCTGAATGGACAAAACCAACAAAAATCAGAAGAAGATCCTCACCCAAGCACATCCAATTGCCAAAGGTTGAAGCAAACCATTTTGATGTGTTAGCCCAAAAGGATTTGGTGGATAAGGACCAGCCCAATGATGTGGGCTCTTATGTTATGGTCTCTAATTTGCCCAATGGAAAAAGAGGCCGGTCCCCACGTACTATGGGCGCTTTTGTTGGCAAAGCCCAAATACCAGGGAAGATTACTGTGTCAAGAGGAGTGAGAATTTGTGAGCCTAGCCAAGTGACTAATAGATCAAATGCTAAGCAAGTGGGATCTAGGCAGCCTTCTCATGCCCATTTATTTTTTCAACAAATTCCATGCCCAACAAGAGTTATAAGGCATCTTCTTCCAACCATGGGAAAAATATAATACGGCCTTCTATAGTGGAGGAAGGGACAGCAAATCAAAAAACATCTTATCAAGAGCAACAGGGGAAACCATTGTGCCCACTTAATGGCTACTTGGAGGTAATTCATATGTCCGAGGTAACAGGTAGAAACCAGGATTTTCCTTTATTAGATGAGGCCTGAAATAGTGGTGATAGAGAATACTCTCCCTCGAATAATACAAAATGAAGATTAGAGAGGTCATAGCTATTATTAGAATATTGATCAATTTACATGATCTGTATATTTGTGTTTTCTTTGAGACCAGACTGTCTAAAAGGAGTTTATCAAAGATGCGGTTACATTATCCATCATCCTTGTATTTTCATGCTACTGAATCTTAGATAATTTGTAGATTCACTTCAAAAATACATGTAAGGCACCTAATTAAATATGTAATTAGTTCGAGCTACTTTCTACCCTGTCCCTCCTCTTTTCTTTAAGACTTTGCTTTAGTAGTTCATGTAAACTTTCTTCTACTGTTCCCCCTCCTTGTAATCTTTACTCTTCCTCTATGATTGATCGAACTTCATCTCCTTAATGAAGTGGTTGGAGTTAGAATCCTTCATTTTCCCAAAAGAAAAAAATAACAATAATAAGTCCTAGTTGGGAAATTATTCAATGAAGTATATAGTATGGCTTGCTTCGCTTGAATTCTTCCCTATCTCATTCATGAGCAATTACAATCCCTTAAAAAAAAAAAAAGTTGAAGATTATTGCTCAAGTTTTTAATTGGAAATTTTGTTTATCTAATTAAAAAGAATTTCTGTAATTGGTATTTGTTCGACCAAGTTGTGGCTTGAATTTTTCTTTAGCATGGCTCCATGGACAACTTGTGCACACATCATCTTAGATGTAAAAAAAATTTGATCACAAAAGACTAGAGTCACTTCTTAGGTCTCCAAACTCAACTACAATACCTTAGAAAGAAGCCACACAAAATTCCTAAGCTCAGCGCATTTGTTCTCATCAATTAAAAAGGGAATGACATAGGTTTTGCTGGACAATTTGTGCCCCACCAAGTTTGACCTGTAGTCGATTCACTGAACCTAGGAGGTCATGATTTACTTTGCTATCATGTAACAATTGAGCTCTAGTGATGCATCACTCTCATGTCATAAAAAATCTCAAAGTTGGTATATCTAATAATTTATGTGTGGTTGCTACCAGCTTATGAATGGTTTTTGAATTTTGAATTATGTTTTTTCAAGCAGTTTTCATATTCCATCATTTATTTGAAACTATTTATGGCTCTTAAGTTTCTAATTAAAAAGTATGAATGATTTTGTCACATCCCCAATCGGAGATCACAAACCGAGGGTCATAGCAACTGTCACATACGTATAAAGAACTCTGATCAATACAAGTATATAAGGCATCTTATCATGATATCGTAAAGCAAATAGCAGAATAATTAATTAATAAATTACGTCAAAAATTTAACTAAAAAAATCTAAATTTTAATATCTTAGAAAAAAATCCAACAATATTAAAATGATCTTACATTAAACTTTAGTAAAAATTTTAATCCAAAATAAAAATTTGAAATTCTACTTCTAATCACTCTCTCGAAACATATTTCAGTACCATCTCAGTTTTCAAGATATGTGAAAATAGTAAGATATGAATAATGAGTTAGACAGCCCAATAAGCATATAAAGATTTTAATTAGATTAATTAGATAATAAATTAAATAATTATTTATAAAAAATATGCATATAGATTCATTAACTCAAAACCAAATTTAGATATGCAACATTATCAAAACATTATACATGCTAAATTCGATCCTTTTCAAAATTTAAATTTTATTCACGAATTCAATTTCTTTCAAAATATCAAATTCATCTTATTAAACATAAGCCATTTTTTTAAGGCAAGACCATCATACCACATATCTTCTTGCGATGTACTATACATTATCTTACAGCAAAATCCTTTAAAACTATGTATTTACTTGCAGTATCTCATGTATCTTTTGGCCACATGAATCATTTGGGACAATCAAATGCCAACATATTAGCGGCGAGTTTCTTAACATAGTCAAACTGAAAGTTCAAAACAATCATACAGTTTCATATCTCAATTTAGCAAAATATATAAAATCATGTAGTATCGAAATCAATCGAATAAGATCAATCCTTTCAATCATGCATAATTATAATATTCAAAATAAAATATATTCAATAATAAAGTACTATTCATCAAATTCATGCATCAAGAATAATAAGTTTTTTTTTTTGGTAAGAAGAATAATAAGTTATTTATATAACAATCTTATAATACATTGATAAATCTTAAAGAAAGAGTTACATTACTTACCTCATAAATACTCCAACAAATCCAAATAATCTCAAAAAAAAATTTCAAAATCTTTAATTAATAGATCATACGGTATCCACTACTGGACATCTATTAATCAAGATGATTGCACCCCTATATAGAAATAAAACTAATAATGAAAAAGAATACAAAAATTGTGGAAAAACTTGATTGATGGATACTCACATATAATGGTCCGAATATATCCAATCATGATAATTTTATCCGATCAAAGTTAGACTAGGATATACATGGCTCCATAGAAATCGAGGGGACTAAATCTAGTAATATCTGATAGGAGCCAAAATAGAGGTCAGTATGCCATCTTATGATCAAGGATCAATTCGATCCAGTAATTTCACTTAATCAGGGTTAATTAAAATACAAAGATGTGATAGTAATCAATAAAGTCTAGATCTTGAGATATTTGACAAAGACTCAAGTGGTGTAGATACGCTATCCAATCAACAAGATAGTTCAAAATCCCTTAACTGAGGTCAACTCGGTTCAATATAAAAAGGCTTAGGACACTTCATCAGGTTCATAGATCAAGTAGAGAGAAAATGCTAGCAAAAAAAGAGAGAAACTAAGAGAAGAGAATAAAGCTGACCAGACAATAGCATCTAATAGCACGAGATTGTTCGATCAAAGCAATTTCATCTGATCAAAGTTTAGACTAGGGCATAGTAAGCTAATCTAATGGTTTGGCAATGACAAAGATGGGCAACAGCATGCTACCCGGCAACCATGGGTCAAGATCTTTTCATCAAGATCGATCAAAATCATTGGAAAAAGTCATTTGCTGGATCCAACGATCCTAGAGAGATAGTGGAAAGAGTTAATCTGGTGAGAGAAATTTTGTAAAGAAAAACTAGAGAGAGAAAAGAAAAAGAGAAGTGGTGGTAGTTAGAGAAAATAGAAAGAAGAGGAGTGAGAAACTTTCTTTTTTTTTCTTTTTCCTTTTCCTTTCTTCTTCTTTTGTTTCTTTGGAAAGACAGTGGAAAGGGCCAGATCTTCTTCTAAGAAAGAGATAGAAGGAGGAGCGCAGACGGTGATTGTGGCCAATGGTGGTGCTAGCCCACTCGACGAAAAGAAAGAAAGCAGGGATCGGGCTGAAACAAGGGAAATTGAGCTTCCACCGGGCTCCGTTGAGCATCACTTGAATCTGTCAGGAGCTTGGGCAAAACTCTAGAAAAGATCTTAGCATCGAATCACAGTGAAAAAGGTGAAATAAGGGGGAAGAAAACAAAAATAGGGCATGACTTACCACCCCAAATCGAACGATCTCACAAGGCAATCCTGGCGGCAACGATAGCCTGAAGACGGGTGATGTCAGTGAAGGTGGAGACACTGCTACCTATCTCCGATGTTGTCATGCAGAAGAAGGGGAGGGGAGGTCTCCTTCCAGTGGCCTTCATTTTCCGAATCCCATCACGAGCAAAGAGTCCATGGGAATCGGGAGTCATCTTCTAGGTTTTCTTTTTCATTTTATTTCATGTTGGATTCGACTGGTACCTGGGTGGATCAAATGAACCAAGCCCAGCCTTTGTTAAGCCCATCGGGATGGGGTATTACAAATTTGAGAAATTCTTTATACATCGCCTGCGGTATAGAAAATCCAACGTGGAGTACACCACTTCCTTTGATTGGATCACGTAGCCCTCACTTTTCGACGCACATTTAATGCCTACAGGTTAGAGTTTTTATTTAAAAATTTTGTATGGTG
The DNA here is from genome assembly GCF_000442705.2 of Elaeis guineensis. NCBI lineage: Eukaryota > Viridiplantae > Streptophyta > Magnoliopsida > Arecales > Arecaceae > Elaeis > Elaeis guineensis. The sequence goes on along the minus strand of NC_026003.2, from coordinate 7,118,244 downwards.
AAAATATTCTTCATGACTTTCTGATATCTTGTATAACTTCCTGTCGTATAACTTTCTATGAATATATATGACTTCCTGTCATATGACTTCTATGAATATATATAACTTCCTGTCATATGACTTTCTGTGAATATATATAATTTCTGTGACTTTCTATGAGCATATATGACTTTCTGTGAATATATGTAACTTTTTTTAATATATATGGCTTTCTGTGAATATATATATGTTCACAGAAAGTCATATATGTTCGTAAAAAGTCATAAAAAGTCATAAATATTCACAGAAAGTCATATATGTTCACAGTAAGTCAGAAAGTCATAAATATTCATAGAAAATCACAGGAAGTCATATATATTCACAGTAAGTCATATATATTCACAAGAAGTCATATATATTCATAAAAGTATATATATTTATAAAAAATTATATATATTTATAAAAAATTATATATATTCATAGAAAATCATATATATTCATAAAAGTTATAGATCTTATAAGAAGTTATATGTATTCATAAAAAATCATATATGTTCACAGAAAGTCATATATATTTATAAAAAATTATTTACAGAAAGTCATACAAGATATCAAAAAGTCATAAAGAACTTTTGTGAAAGGACATCATAATTTTGGGCATGGATATTTTCATCATGCAAAATTTTTTAAACAAAAATACTAACCTACAAGCATTAAATATGCGTGAAAGCGATGGCTATGTGGTCCAATTGGAGAAAGCGGTGCACTCTACGTTGGATTTTCTACATCACAGGTGGTGCACAAAGAATTACTCTATAAATTTTTATTACGATCCGATGGGCTTAAGCATGGAGATTAATTTTCTTCCGTCCACAAAATCAAATGCATAGGTGAGCCACTGCAGTCCTTTACAATGAGCCCATCAGCATCTAGGGCGAGTATGTGGTTGTACTTAGCTTTATAGATAGCACACCCTGGCACACTTTGATGTGTCAGTCTTGTCATATTATTTATCTCATTAATTCACCGCTTTTTGAAAAACTTCTCACTTTGTATTTATTTTTTTAATAATTATACCTTTTTCAAGAACCCCTATTACCTTTTGGTTGGCATTCTTGAGATCGATTGTGATCTCAGTGCTCATATATTTGATAAATACCACTTCTTAGGGAGATAATAGATATTTTAGTATACAACATGTGAAAACTCAAGTTGACGTAAAAATTTAAACAATTAGCAAGGCTTTGAGATGATTATATACATCAATCTTTCCTTTTTATACTATTTATCTGGTGTAAATTAAATTTCACGTCTGACCTTTAACAACATCAAAACAAACACTGAAAAACAGATAATCATTTAGAGTTAATCTCAATCTAAGCTACTCTAGTCATAATGCTAAAATCAAAATAATATTATATAGATGGTGCAGCTAGACTTTACTAGAATGCAAATCATTGCCCTCTTATGTATTTCTAGTTCAATTTTCAAAATAAAGTGACATGAACAATCATTAATTACGTAGAAATAGAAGATGACCCAAGTAAAATGCTAAGGAAGTGCCTTCCAAATTGCACAAACCTCTTTCCATTGGAAGAGAGGTGCCACCACTAGGTTATACCCCTACTTGCTTAGGCTCATGTAAACTGTTGTGCCATATCTATATAATAATTCATATTCAAATAACTTAAATAGACTTTAATATGAATGTTTTAAATATGTTCCCAGAATAAGGGGACTTGTTAGCAGTTACTATAAGGGACCACCATCATGGTCAAGCTGATTTCATTCTACTTACAACTTACACAATTACCTAAAAATTATAAAATAGATTTTTCCTAGTTACAACAAGTATTATATTGCAACAAAAATGTTGCAAGACAAACAATATTGCTTGCTCAACCAATTCAAGTTCATTGACAACTACTGCGGATTTATTGATTAATTTCATGCGGGAGGTTCTTTTGGATAAACAAACTATAACCCTGATCCTCCCACTTCAACTCAAATGATCCAGCTCTACATATATTATACATAATAAAATAGAGATGGGCATGTGCAAGTAATCGTACATCTTATTCCTATCTAATTATCGGTCATCATGTCATATATAGACAGCAAACAATCAAACTAAATCTTCTAAGCAGCTAGAGAGAATTTGAACTCTCTTTCTAAACTCTCTTACAAGCTACCTTCCTCCCTTTCTTTCTTTTACATTTCTCCTTTTTTAATTGATAGTAGTGAGACTTTTGGGGGCCAGTCCAAGATAAATACATTCATAGGAGGAATATTAACCACAAAGTGGTTCTAATATGATTGATTATATATGTCGCTATCCAGTTTAGAGCACTGTTTGATTTTTTTATGTGCACATATCATTTGTAAGAGTGTAGCATTTTTATTTTTTTCTTTGATTTTTTTCTACCTCTATTAAATTGGAACATTGGAAAGTAATTATGCTGCATAACTAATTTGGGAATCCTCTAAAACCAAAAAAAAATCAGTGTTTTCTTTTGTCACTTCATCCTTTAGTTTCTCTCTCCGAGATGCAACTATCCTCTCAAATTCATCAGCTCAAGCCTAACTAACTTATTGCCTGAAAATGACAAAACTAATAATATGAATCATGTTATATTATATGCACTCTACGATCATTGACTAAAAGCTAATAACCATATCTTTTGAGAAATTATTCTTTACACTATGTGCACCATGTCACAATGCATGCTGCCAATCACAACCTCTTAATCAAGCATGCTTCTCAATGCATTGCTATAGAAATGAGTGGTTATGATTGGTGGAGGCTTGGCCACATAATGCATATAGTATAGGATATAATTTCTTTCAATTTTTTCTACCCTCACCTTCCACCACTATATAAAAAGCTCACCACCCCACCCACCCACACCAAAATCACACCTAAATGGCTGCTTAACTGATCGATACCAATACATTTAATCATCGACTGCTCATAAGGTGGCCAATACCATTGTGGCTTCCGTCAATGCCACAACCTTTCTCCGACCTCATCGTCAGAATTCACAATATTATGCATTCATCGAAGCCAAGGCTTGGAAACATTGTGATAAGGGTTCAATTCAATTCATGAACAGAGAGAAGCAGTTTCTAGCTAGAGGTTGTTCATCTATAGTAAACCTTGCTAACAAGGTAATAGAGCTTCAAAGTTGGTATTTTGGCCATGAATTTGATGGTAAATCGGAGGTTGGGAATGGATTGATGGGCATTGAATCATATTTTTCAATTTCAGTTGTGGTGCTAGTTATCTCCCGTGTGGTTTTGAAATAGATAACTAGGATATGATTACTCTAAAATCCTTTCACATGAGCTCTTGGATATGTATGGATGAAATCATGTGATCTACTTAATATCTATACATCATTGAGTACCTTCTAAAACTCTCCAAATATTAGTAGACTTTGATTAAGCTCAACTTTTGTAATTTAATTATAAACATGATAGTAACAGATCTATAATCTTGGAACCTTTGCCCTCATTTTTATAAACTTCACTTTAGCCACATGTTAACTATAATAGATCGAGATAATGCTGAACCTTGAGTTTTTTTTAGCCATAATCCTTGAGTTTAATTATATTTGTCATGTTTATCATGAGAGATACGGCTCGTATTTGTTGCCCACCAAAAGTATACCATTAACTTAGCTAACTAATGGTTAGGTGATATGTAACACACAAAATCAATAGTCAAATAGACCTCTGAGCAATTAATATGGGCTATTACAGCTTGGTACAATCTCGACGTATAAGATAAAGAAAAGTATAACCATCCAAAGCAGTAAATAAAGAAAGAACATAATGGCTCATCCAAAGATCGTGTCACTAGAATTACGACAAACCCTCACTCTCCTCTTTATATAAACCAAGTCATGAGGATCTTAAGTATGGAAGTTTTCATCTCGCTCTTACCTCATTACTCTGGATCTTTTTACTATTTCTTCCTAAAATTCTATCTAACTTAAGCATCAAAGAGTTTCTCACTAGATATATTTCATTAATCTCCAATCTCTTCTCTTTCATTGCAAGTTGGCTCTTATGCCGTGCAGCCCAACTCTGATCAAGCTGCGCACGATGATCTTTAAATACCATATTACCAACTCCTTTAGGTTAGATTTTGAATGGCAATAGTAAGATTTAACTTTGATAGAGGTTTAACTCTATCCATCCATAATTAGCACATAGATCAATGAGAGATTACTATAGAACAATTACAAAATAACATGGATTTTTGTAGGATGAAAAGGAATGAAAACCAAACAGCCAAATAAAAACTATCGATGACTATCAATCTATGGTTGAACAAATTATTCTTTAGAATAATTATCTAAAAAAAATTAAAAAAAATAAATAATTAGATATCTTTCAGCCAACTAACTTTAGCTCAATAGGCTGACATCCCTCTCCACTTGCAAAAGATATAGAATTTTAAATATATAGGATAGTGGCAGTATATCTAAGTGAGATGTTTATATTATGCTCTTGGCTACTTTGAGCATATGGACTTCCACAAAGGAGATATTATGGAGGTTTATTATCATTTTATTTATGGCCATTAGGAAAAAATAGAATATAAATAGTACTTATACCTATTGGAATTGTTGTTCTAAGTTATATTTGGCTATATATATATATATCATTTTAAAAACACAATGCTGAAAGCACCTTTATCCATAAAAAATTAAAAAAGTGTAAAGAGAACTTTATATTAAGAAAATCTTATGATAGCTTTTCCTTAAAGTAATTGTACTTAGTACAGGCAGGTTTGATAGCATAACTTGACTTATATTTATTTTTAAAAAATATTTGATAAAAAAATAATATTGAAAAAAATTCAAATCTATATATTTATTTATGTTCGAGAAACTACAACAAAAATAATCAATAGCGACAAAATTTTAGTAAGACTTAGAAAAAAAATATTTCTATAAATACTCTCTAGCAATGATTTTAAAAAATATCATAAAAAATATACAATACTATAGCACTTTATCAAGAGTATTACTAAAAGTTATTATAGCAATGGTATCTTATAACTACTATAAAAAATTATATTATATTATAATAATTTTAAAAATTATCATAAAACATCTATAATATTTTGATGGTTATATATAGATGTTACTAAAATATATAATGTTATAATAGTATCATGTAAGAATAATATTTTATAGTTAAATAAAATCTAATTGATAATATTTATTATTCTATAATTTTTTTGATAAAAGAAAGTAATACTGAGAAAGAAATTTAAATCTATGTATTTATCTATATTGGAAAAACTAAATAAAAATAACCTATAGCGATAGAATTTTAATAACACTCAGAAAAAAGTATTACTATAAATACTTTCTAACAATAATTTTGAAAAATATCATGAAAGATATATATAATATTATAGCACTTTATCAAGAGTGCTACTAAAAGTTATTATATAGCAATAGTATCTTATAATTGCTACAAAAAATTATATTATATTATAATAATTTTAAAAATTATCATAAAAATCTATATATTTTAATGGTTATATATACATATTACTAAAATTTATAATATTATGATGATACCATGTAAGAATAATATTTTATGGTTAAACATTATATAACTAATATTTTTTATTATTAATTATTTATAGACTATTTTTATGATAAATTAGTATTATTGTAAATTAATTTAGATTTTTTGTGTTGATAATATTTGATCACTAAAAATATATTTAAATTTTCTAAAAAAATATATTAATGGTATTTAATAAATTTTAAAATTAATATATTTTCAACTATATGAGTCAAGATAGTTTAATAATTAAATAAAAATAGTTCTTGATATGAATGCACAATATCACAACCATCTAATGATCTATGATGTAATTATTAAAAAACCTATATGAAAATAAATTTAATCAAGAATTTGTATCTGATCCAATCTAATTTATATTAAAAATATATGAAAAATTTGAAGAATTACTTATATAAAATATATTATATAAAATTTTAAAATATCATATATTAAATACTATTATTTTTTACTTATAATATAAATAAGAAGAAGTTTAATAATTAAATAAAAATAGTTTTTGATATGAATGCACAATATCACAACCAACTAATAATCTATGATGTAATTATTAAATAATTTGTATAAAAATAAATTTTATCAAGAATTTGGATTTGATCCAGTCTAATTTATGTTAAAAATATATGAAAAATTAAAGGAGTACTTATATAAAATATATTATATAAAATTTTAAAATATTATATATTAAATATTATTATCTTTTACTTATAATACAAATAAGAAGAATTATGAATTATCTACAGTTTAAGAACTTTAGAAAAAATATTTATGATTATAAAAATATGTTAAAATTATTTATATTTTAAATAATATTTTAAATAATAAGATTTTTAAAATATTATAAAAAATAAAATGAAGTATAATATGAATATATATATTATAATATGAATAAGTTTTGAATAAGTAGAATAAACCATAATCCCGTATCAAAAGTTAATGTTATTATGATGGCTAAGTATTAGATAACTATCCAATAGGTCCTAGATTTAATTTTCTATATAGATGATTAATTAAAATTGTAAGTTTGATCAAATATAGGAATATCATATACGAACATGACTTCAACAGAATAAGAGGATAATATTTGATGGAATAAGAAGATAATATTTGATGGATAGATACAAATCATCATTACAGGACGGCAATATCTTTTAGCGACATTATCTGTTGCCACAATTTACCAATCATTGGTATAGATTTTGCCAATAATTTTCTATATCTTTTACCATGGGTTTGATCGCTACTATATTTTTGTTCGGGCTATCAATTGGCTAGGTCAACCCAAGTGGCCTAAAGACCTAACCCAAAAGAGAGCTAGCACAAGCTTGAGTTTTAGGTCTTGAAACCTAACTAGGCCTAATACATATGGAATTTGGATAATTTTGTACTAAATCTATCAAATTTTGATGACAAACTGAATAGCTCCTAACCCAAGAAAATATGCAAATCTAGATTGGGTTTTAAATTTTTATTCACGGGCAGCCAATAATTTAGCTTGAGGTTTTAACACCAAGTTAAAAGTAAGCCAAGGCCCAAAATAGCCCAAAATTGACACCTATATGACTTCATGGTCCATGGCTATTGTCATGGACTCACAGCCTAATAGCTTAAGCTGTTAAAAAGAGAGTTGGCCAAGATTAATAAACCCATATTGACTATGACAATCTCTTTCACCAAACGCCATGACACTTTCATCATGGTTAGCTCCTACTCGAGAGAGGGGAGTACTCGACCCATGACCTAGGTCTTATTTAATCCTAATCCTCCACAAATCTTAGTAACTCTCAATAAGAAGTTCGTGTGACTAATAAATTAAAATCATGACTCACAATGAACATAATTCTGATACTACTTGTCATAGACTCGCATCTCAGAAATTTAAAAGCTTTTGAATTGCAAATCCATGACACCACCCTCCGCTAACACTCTACTCCCCCTCCTTTTTTTGAATAGAAAATGGGGGTCTAAAAACCATCCGGATAAGAAGATTACAACTACTCAATGAAAGAAGGACGGAAAGGGGAACAAGTCCACAGCATATAGAATTTGCAAATATGAAAACAGAAAACTCTATATAAATTCCTCCAAACAAAAAATTTTAGTATGCTTCTTTTCTTTTGCAAAAGATTAGCCAAAAAAAAAGAAAGATCAACCATATTCCTAATAACTACCTCAAAAGGGCTTTTCTTTTGAAAACTTCTAATTTTTCTCTCTCTTCATATCCACCAAGCCATTCAGACTTAAAAATTGCCCTCACTGATCCAAAATGCTCTACCTGACTGAAAGACTCATTGAAAACATCATAATAATGAATAATAAATGCTCTTAATTGAAGTTTAGGCACCAAAATACAATTAAGATATGTATAGCTAGTGGATCAATTTTAAAGAAGATTTTTGATAAATCAAATATAATATAATCTCTTGAGAATTCGTGCCAAGATCAGTGTTCCAGCTTGGGCTTTGGGATAGCCCAAAGCCAGGCTAAGAATTGATTTGATCCTATTCTAAAATTTATTCAAATCCTATTTTTTAGACCCATGTCTAACCTGAAAAGTCTCATAATTGGTCCAACCGACCCGAGCTCAGTTTGAGCCCATTCCAACCCTGACCACAAGTTCCTCAATCAACGTAATACAGTAAGCCTTGACTCCAAATCACTTGCAAGACTTTAACTTACAAGGCTTTCTTTTTTCGTTTTCTTTTTTTTTCTTGGATAGAACATGGGCTTTCTTTGATGACCACCATTGGAATGCAATACGGTTGGCTTGCCACCCTCTTTAGTCAAGGAGATAACTCTCTCTCCTCGTAAGGTCTTCCTGACATTATCTTATCTGGGCTTCTGTTCAGCTTTCTGAGGCCCCAGCCACAGTACGTACCAATTAATTTGTTTCAACAAGCTCTTCTTAAATGCCATCACTTATTAGAAGCAATGGCAATTTAATTCACTTGGCCCACCCACAATTCTATTTAACTTCATCTATTAAACGGTGGAGGAGCTATCTTTTTGTTAGCCATGAGCAGACGGCCATGCCTAAGCTCTAAAGCCAGCCAAGGTGGCCATGCCCCCCTCTCTCCTCAGCAATGAAAGCTCTTGTACCCCATTTATTTCTACTTGGTTGTCTCTCTTTAGCAGCTAACCATGGCTCCTGCTCCCAGAATCGCGTCTCCTGTAAGGCATTTAGTAAAGAATAACCTAAATAATACATCCAGCCTCGGCCCCAATCTCCATGCATGTGAACGTACCAGGGACTTCACATGTCCTTGGCAGACCAAAAACAAAGGAAAACAAAAATGAAAAAAAAAAAAAAAAGAAAAAAAAAAAAACGAGAGAGAGAGAAGAAATTTTCATTCTGCTTAATTAAGATACAGTAATATGCATGGGCATGCCAAACAACCATGCTATTACAAGAAATATATGCAAGAAAGAAAGATAAGCCCCCAAGACCACTAGGAAAGTTCTTTGATGCTATCAACCTAGTCATATAATTAACCTACACCAGAACAGACCTGTTGAAGATCCAACTGAAAGGAACCATCTGGGATTGCTTGACCCTCCTCTCTTGAGCTCTCTCGTCCATCCTCCTAATCTTCTGAGGAAGGCCACACACGTAATCCTGCGCCCTTCTCCCCTCTCCCGAGAAGCCTGTGATTTCTTCCACATTCCATCTCTTCACAAAGAATTCCACTATGTCTCCATAATCCTTGGCAGTGTAAACACCAATCCTCTGGGCTACAGAGGAATAGTGGTTGAATAGGTTGTCGTCTCGGCCATCAAACATCAGAAGAGCAGGCATGGTGATTCTCTTTTTCATCATATCAGCGAGGGCCATCATGGTCGTGTCTGGATCGATCTCGAATAATTTTTCGACGACCTTGGAGTATGCTGCCTCGTGACGCTTCTCGTCTGCGGCGATGAGGCCGCATATTTTTGCCAGCAGTGGGTCACCATGGTCTTTCGCATGCCTTGCTGTGTTCCCATGAGAGATGAAGGTTGCCCTTTCTTGGAAGGAAGTGTAAATAAAACCCCGATATGGGTTGTTCTCTGCACCGATAATCTAAGCAAATATGAAAAGAGAGTAACAAGTGAGAAACATATCTACTTGCTTCTTTTTTTTTTTTTTTTTTTTTTTTTGGAGGAACATTTTTACTAGTACATACATTATTGAAAAACAAATTAACTTATATATCACCATGTCAAACCCATTAGAAACCCAACCCTCGATATATTTGCAATGTAATAAGAGTGGACCATGCCATGATAAATTCAACTGTCCTCCACAAGAAGTTGAACAAAGCAGATTATGCTCTTTGGTTGCATGTTTCATCCCGTTAATACGCACTACCAGTTGGCATGCCAAATAAATGTATCTGATTTTTCTATTGCAACTACTTCTTATCTATCTATCTATTTATCTATCCAATTCTTTAGGCAGAAGTTTCACCCATCGTTGTTGTAGTCCAACTTTAGGTTGAAGCGAGACTGAAACTTACCATCCCGGAGCCAATGAGGTACTGTATGGTCTTCTCGATCTGCCTCATATCCAACCTCCCACTCAAGTAGAGATACTTGTTAAGGATATCTCCATGCCGGTTCTCCTCGGCCGACCACATCCTCGTCCACCTGGCCCACGAACTCCGACTGGCACCCGTCTGGTCTCGAACGCCGTCGAATGTGTTGAAGACGCTTTGATACGTCGGCAGGGCCTCTTCAGTGATCATGTTGCCGACCAAGCATACGTAGTAGTCATCCGGGATCCCCGCCGTCTGGTCCCTTATCTCCTTTACACTGTCGAAGAAGCCTTCAGCCGAGGGATCCGGTAAAAAGTCCTGCGGTTGCCACGAGCTCTCGACGGGCTTCAGGAGTGTCAGGATGTTGTCCTCCGCCCATTTCTCTAATGACTTGAAGATCTCCAGCTTTTCTGGATGCATGGAGTGAGTCATGACCTCCTTGATCTCTATCTCAAGGGGACTTCGCTGCTTCCTCATGTCATTCTTTACCTCCCTATCATGACAAATATATTAGAGTAGTAACTACTGAGCCCATGCCTAATATGATGAACAGAAATAAAGGGAAGAATAGAGAAGAAAAAAAAAAAAAAGCCATCAATGGATCCCTTATGGATCCAAGTTGAAATCTAACATCAACACAAATGAAAATAACGAACGGCAATAACAGCCAAAAAAGAAAAAAAAACACACGAACAGGATAACAACAACAATGATAATGATCACGGATTTTTATTTTTAGGGCCGGGAGGGGTTGTTGGAAGGATCCAGGAATTATTATTAATCCATATCAATAAATAAGAACCACACGTATGAAAAAATAGATAATGATCACTCAAAAGTCTAAACAGATCATCAAGTCAGCTCTAAACAATGACAAATCTGACCACAAAGATAATGACCAAACTAGTAGCAACTTGTATATGTGACATGTACTGGTCAATTATTTGGTGCATCATCACAATCATAACCATCTGATCTCGTCTTAATTATTCAAGACAAGCAAACGATAATTACCACTAAGTTTGATTAATTGTTGTAAGCCTTCGCCAATCATTAATAAGACCATACTTCCACTCTTATTCATTGCAAGATTTTTCTTTATATAATCAACAAAATCATGGAGATCGAAAAGGAATCGTAACAGAAACAAATGGTTTGAAAAAAAAAAAAAAAGGGATCCTCTTTCAGATAGAAAAGTAATGAAAAATTAAGGGAGCTAACCTAGGCTTTGGAGGTGGGGAGAGGGTCATGAGGATCTTTAAAGATTTTGTTTTGCGAGCGCCAAAAACCAGAGAGGAGGAGAAACAAGAAAGGTTATGGGGTGGGAAAGAGAGACTCAGTGGCATCTTCTTTGAGCAGGAGAAGTGTGGACTAGGATATCACATAGTAGTATGGTGCCTTATTTATAAAGGCACTGGTAGGGTTGTTGGCACAGCCACGTTGACAAAAGGGATTTGGAAATAGTTTGAACAAAAGAAAAAAAGGAAAAGAAAAGAAAAATCAAAGTAGAAGCATGCATGTGTCCATAGGCAGTCACGTGATTTCCAGTGCTGCCCAACTCCTCTTTTTCCTTTTTTTTTTTTTTTTTCTTTTTTTGTGCAACAGGGAAAGGAATCCTCTACTAATTACAGAATAAAGTATATAGAAAATACGAGGAGAAACAAGACAATACAGGCCTAAGGGTTACAAGGATTTAGATAAGTTATCTTTAATTTCAATAATGACTCAATCTTCTTCGATACAGCAAGATGTTTAGTCTTCCTCTTTCTAGAATGTAACTTTTTTGCACCATAGAGTTTTGTACCATCACCATCCATTGCAAAGATAGATGGCTCTCATTTATCCGGAGAACATTTTTAGACATTGTGCATCGATCATAAGTTTTTGGACATAGTTCTGGGATAAATAAGAGTCACCTGTCTCATAGATGGATGACATGATATCTATCCACAATAGTACTGCATTCTATAGAGAAAAAATTACATTGCAAATCCCGTTTGACAAAAATTAGTCCACAATTGAAAAATAGATGGAGATCTTGAAAGCATGGAATTGATTGATGACTTCTTTTGTTAGAATATTGTAGAGTTTGTTTATAACCTCACCTACTAACAGAGAGTTAGTAATAGTTGGTCCCAAGCTTTATGCAAGGACAATGTATTTTCTTGAGAAGTCAGAAAAGTTAAATGGGTTTGCCTTATACTTTCGTCATCATGTAATATGTTTGGGAACAATTACTTCTCTTAGCAGATAATGCATGTAGAAGATGAGGAGAGGACTTCACTTTGTTCATATATAAAATAAACTTACCAAAAAGATTCAACTTTCTCATCGCCATATCCTCTTCTTAGTATCAATACTTCTTCTTACCACCATCTATTATTTTGGTGACCAACATTTAAATGGTTCACCTGTATGCAGGCCAGAGGCGAGGGCATCAACTGAAGTCACCATTGGCTTCACAAGAGACAATATATATTACCAGTGAATTTTTTGCAAGGTACCTGACAGTTAAGTTTCTTCAATAATCGATCTTTTCAGCCCTCCTGAGAGTAATAATATATATAGTTGGCTTCCCAGCATGGTTAAAGACGAAGATACATATTTCCCTCCAACTTCGTCATCCTAACGTTAACCTTCTTTTGTCTTTAGCTTCGTCAGGCGGTCAGGTCTCAGCTGCCACCAGTAAAACTCAACAAACTCTTGAATGCCATCAATTATGAGAACTAAAAGATAATTCACCACTCCCAACCACCGTTGCTTTCCATAACCTGTTCGTCTACAGTAATGATGAAATCCAAGATTTTGACATCTCTTGTACGTTTGATTCCGGGGCTTCTCAGCCATGAGAAGTCTCTTTTAAGTCACGTCCAGGATCCAAAACTGGCAGGGGGGCCATGCCTTCGAACTAAAAGCCCCCATGCTCCCATTTATTTCTTCTTGGTTCCCCGAGGCCTCCAAATTCCAACACTGACAACCTTTTGACTGCCTGAAACTAGAACCAAGAAGGCTCCCAACGTGGAATAAAGTAATGCTAAAGTTAGTATGGAATCCGCTCTACGCAGTGGAATAATAAAAAATACGAATTAAACAGTCTCGGCATCACAATTTTTTCAATCAAAAAAATATATACCATAAAATTTTTACCTTAAATTTATATGAATGTTAATATTTTTTTGATGTTGGTTCTTCACTTGTATTAAAAAAAAAATAAAGCTAATGTCACATTGCCGTATTATAAAATTATTGATAAATTACTATATGATAAATAATATCAATAATAGAAAAAAGCTTTTGTTATAATTAAATTACTTAGTACGTAGTTTCTTTGTTGGTAGATCATTCTCTAGATATAAAATAATAAATTAGTTAAAACCACATCAAATAAATTTTCTGGAACACAATCTTACTAATCCTAGTGAAAATCCAAATGGAAAAAAAGGTGGTAATTTTAGTTTTCTCAAAGCCAATTGACTCATTAAAAAAAAAAATTATATGAACACCACATGAAAAAATGACTGCTCACTTATATGTGATTGCTTGTATAGATTATTTATGCATCTTTCCGACGTAGAAAAATATGGGAGCAAGCCTACAAAAATAGAGCTTCCCTTTTATGTAACCATCTTCATAAAAATCTCATGCAAGTTCACGCATACATAAAATATGTGTGTATCCTTGCAGAAAACTATCTTTCTTTCTCGATGCATTAATCCCCATGATTTTTCTATGGTCCATCTAAATTAGATTATTGTTGATTAATATGTGTCACAGATCGTTTAGCCAATAACCACTCTTTTAACCTTAAAATCCTAACTCTCCCTTCACCTCTCGCCATCTTCCCATCCTCAAAACCTTAGTCTGCTGCTCATCCCGGGATCTCTATTTTTCTCGCTTCTTTTTCTTTTCTTTTCCACCTTTTTTAACCCTAAAATCCTAGCTCTTCACACACCTCCTACCCTCTCTCCACCCCTCCACTCCCGATCGAATGCTCTTTCAATGATCTTCCTTACCTCTAGTTTTTTTCTTCTCTTTCCAACCTCTAGTCACTAACCTCATTCCATACTCTTAACTCTCCACTCACCTTCTATATCTGCTCCCCATCCCTCCAGGACCTCTACCACCAATTGACTATTCTCCCACTATCTTCCTTCCCCCTTCTCTTTCTCACCTCCGATCGCTCACCTCACTCAATTCGCTCCCCACTTTTCATCTCCTTTACCACCTCATCTCTAGTCTTCCATTCTTCATGTTTTATTCCACGTCCATGTTTATCCATCACCATCCCCAAATGGCTCCATCATGGATCCCAATCCGTCAAACGGCTTCATTTCTAGGTGATTTCCCTACCATGTCCCTTAAATTTCTCATCTTTTATTTTTCCATAGATTTCTCTCTCTTTTTTCTATTCCAAATGATTTCTCTAATATTTCCTTAAAATTTCTCACCAACTTTTTTTGCTAATTTCTCCTTCTCTTTTTTGTTTCTACCTTTCATAGCCTCCATCTTTTCTTTTCCCCTTTTCAGTCATCTTATCCACCATAATTTTCCCCCAACTCCACCCTTAACCCTAACCCATCTCTAAACTGAACCCTAACTCTAACCCTAATTCCAATCCAAATGCAAACCCAACCCCAACCCTAACCTATTAACAGAACTATTTTGCTTATTAACCAAATACTTACTTGCCGGACCGATAATTTAAAGCCAGTTATATGGATCCACTTATATGCATCCACAACCCGTTAACATGAAACCTCTTAACTCATTAATGCAAAACCCTTTAACCCCATTCCCGTTAACACAAACCCATAATTGTTAACCTCGCGATCCACAATCCCACGATCCGAATCCATTAACCATTAATCTAATGAGTCTAGATCTATTTTCAAAAATTATTCCCCTCCTTCCTTGGCCTCTATTATCTATTTTCTTCTTTCCCACTTATGAACCTGACGAGCCTTTTTTTTTTTTTTTTTTTTGAGCGAAAGGTTACTGTATCCAAAACCATGACCCTCCCAATGTCCCTCTTACATGATGCATTTCATGAGATGCAGAAGGCACCTGAGATCCAAGTCGCAATCCCTGAAGACTAACGAGAAAACCTTGTTTACTCATGTGATGTAAAAAGGGTTTGAAAGGCTGCCCCCTCTTAAGTAGCAACCTTCCAAAAATAAAACACTAATGAGGAGCTATTAAAAAATGCCATTCCAAACGATACTTTCTGCCCAATCAGCCCATCTCTCTCAGGTAGATGATGGGATGATGTGGCCCATGAATAGCACATCTAGAAGCACCATTCCGAATGGTGCTTCTAAGTGGGCCTCCATAAAACCCCACACCGCCTACATCTTCTTCCTCCCACTTGATGCGCTCCCCATCAGCCTCTTCTTCTTTTGATCCGATGTCCATCCCGCCACCCCCCTCCCCCCGAGTTCGATGCCCTTTCTTCCCCCCCCCAACCACGGCCTTTCTTCTTTCCATCTAAAGCCCACACCCCCCCCTCTAGGCTTCTTCCATCTCCATCCTAATCGATGCCCACCCTCCGCTCCTCTTCCCATCCGACACCCGCCCACCCCCTCCGCCCCTCCAGGCTTCTTCCTTCTTCCTCCCCCCCCCCCCCGGCCCTCTTCCCATCCGATCCCCCTCTGGCCCTCTTCCCATCTGACGTCCCCCTGCCCCTCTTTCTTCTCTCTCCCTCCCTCTAGGTTTTTTTTTCTTCTCCTCGCTGCCCCCCCCCCCCTCGAGGTCTTTTTTCATTTCCAGATGACCGACGTAGCTGCCCAACGCCACAATGATGTGCCTCGCTATAGTAATCTTACAACTATCTAATTTATCTATAAATGTGGAATTTGATTGTGTGTACTCCATTAATGTAGGTATTTTAGCAGAAAAATAAATTCACAGAATATCAAATTAATATATTCATTAAATTAATGTATCCATTAATATTGTTTGCTATATTTGTAGATAATTGAATTACTAAAATTAGTTATTGAATAATTGTTTGCTATATTGCTGTGACATTTAGATGATGGAATTTATAAATAAATACATTAAATACTGATGATTTTCTCAACATTAATTTATAATAATTTAGATTTTTTTATCAAAATAATTATTAATACTAAATAGTCTGAATTTGATACTATCACAGAATTTTTTGAAAAAATGACTAGTGCTCGGATTCATTTATTATTATATTATGATGGTATAATAGAATATGACGAAGATGGCATGCAATACAGCCAGCCTGTGAGCTGGATGGTTAAATTGTCTTCATCATTATCATATCAAGAATTATTAGACCATTTATACGGTGGTATTCTATAGATAGAGAAAAATATAAAATCAAATTAAGATAAAAATCTCCTAATATGTCGGGACAATTAATGTAGAGCAAGTATATCTTAGTTCTAATTGATGACGATGAACATGTCCAAGAAATATTGATATTTTCTTTGAAATATCTACAATGCTGATATATTGAATTATATATTGAAAAAAAAAGATGTACCCACTAATGAAAATACTACTCAAATGATGCTACCGATGTTTGAATATTTTAGTGGGCTTTTAACCTGAGAGGATAATACTTTTGGATCTTCCTCGCCTTTCTCAAGTCCTATGATGTGAACCGTTGATGTTGACATCATGTTTGTAGAACAACATTCTAATACTGTTGGCCTAGTTGTCTAATTATTCAAAGTCCTATGATGACTTCTCCTATAGTGGAAGTAAGTATGAGATACAACACTCAAATAGGAGACGATAATTGGATCAGTACTGGAATAAATTCTGATGGCTGAGGTTTTAAGTCAGATGAGAATAAGGCTGAAGAAAAATGGCTTGATGAGGACAGTAATAATGATGAAGATGAAGATGAAGACAAAGATGGTGATGAAGATGATCAGTCTGTAGGAGAACCTAAACCTTATTTGTATGAACTTTCATAATTTTTTAGCAACTTAAATTTACTTGATGGTGGTGGTGTTAGTGCTGATCGAAAATTGAACTCTGACTATCAGTTTTGGGACTCCTGGATGACTGAATTTTCTATAAATCTAATGTTTGAGAGTAAAGATAAGCTAAAAAAATTATTGATCTTTATCACATTCGGAAGTATCGGATATACAATATAGTTCAGTCACATTTGAAGTTATGATCCATACGATGTGCATCATCAGATAATGAACAAGTATGTAAATGGAGACTTCGTGTTGCATTATTGAAAAAGAATAGATATTTTTATATCAAAAGATATGAGAGTTTTTATACTTGTTTGTTTAAGGGGTTCAGTCAAGACCACAAATATATCAATGGAAGGATGATTAGTACACTAGTCTGATATACTATTGAGAAAGATCTAGGTGTTAATGTTGAAGCTATTGTGGCAACCATTAATGAATAATTTTAATATACAGTATCGTATAAGAAAGCATGATATAAAAATAAAAGGTATTGATTGATATTTATAGAGAATGGGAGCTATCTTATGCAAAATTATCCTATTATATGGTTGCACTCTAAAATGCAAACTCCAACACTGTTATTTCATGAGATTTTTTCCAACTAAAAATTTTGATGTGTGTATTTTAAATTATATTTTTTGAACTTTCCAACCATCCATCCAGGATTTTAGGCATTGCCATCCTATGATCAGCATCGATGGCATATACTTATATGAAAAGTTTAAACGTAAGATGCTAATTACAACAGAAATTGATGCAGAGAATGAGACTTTTTCTTTATAATATATAATTGTGGATGCGGAGATGACTACCAATTAAAGTTGGTTTCTTTTAAAGCTCAAAACACATGTCGCATAAGATAAAAATGAAATATATATAATTTCTGACAGATATTTAGATATATTAAATACCATTACAAATAAGTTTATTGGATGAAGTCCGCCACTTATCTATCATAGATGTTGCTTAAGATATGTCTGCAGCAACTTCAACACTCACTTTAACAATTCATAGCTTAAAAGAGCAGTATGGCAAGTAGAGAGCACTCTTCAAGTTTGCAAGCTTGAATTTATCATAGGTAGGATCAATACAGTGAATGTAAAGGCTTGGAGTTGACTGTTTGAGTTGGAAAAAAAGAAGTGGATATTGATACATGATGCTGGCATGCACTATAGTGTCTTAACTACAAACTTGTCAAAATTTTTAACAGTGTCTTACAAGAAGTTAAAAATGTGTCAATTACAGCTTGTGTTCCAATGATATTTTACCATCTTGTGAAGTACTTTAATACAAAATATGCCCAAATCTTAAGATATGTGCAGAAGAATCTAAATAATTTTTTTACTCTTTATGTTGCAATTAAAATTACTAAAGATCAAGTTAAAGCTAACTAGCACAGAGTAACAGTATTCAATCTCCAAAGAGGCATATATAAAGTGTTTACAAAGAGAGCAAGCATAAGGATAAGAGGTGGAGGTAATTCTCATACTGTGATTTTAAGTGAAAGAAAATATTCTTATGAAAAGTGGAGCATCTATAGATATCTTTATTTACATATTTTAGCTGTGTGCCAAAAAATTACTGTGCATTTTAGTGGATTCATGGATGATGCATACATAATTGCAGCATACATGAATGCTTGAAGTGATGAGTTTTATCCATTAATTATATGAGAACTATTAGGAGTGCACACATATGTTCATATGTATTTCTAATCATCATCATTTGAGACCTAAGCAGAAAGGCAGGCCAAAGTCAATAAGGCTTCGAATGAGATGGATGATAGGCAAATAAGAAGTAAAAATTCTTGTGGCATTTGTAAGGAATAGGGTCATGATTATTGTCGCTGTCCTAGGTTACTTCAACACACATCAACGTCAAGCAGTGAAAAAATTAAAGATAGTAGATTGTATAACTCTATATATTTTCAAAGTTGTGTATTGTTCTATAAATTTTTGAGAGTTGAACTGTTGTGTAATCTATGTACAGAGTTATGTATTATTTTATATATTTTCAGAGTTGAACTGTTGTGTAGTATATATTCAAAGATGAATAGTTATTCTATATATGTCCACAGTTGTGTATTGTTCTATTATTCTATGCCACTGATTGTGGAGCTGGTGTTTTTCTTTTGCCTTATTATTTGAGAATTTCCTAACATCTTTGTATGCCTATTCTTTTGAATGTCTTTTACTGGTTGTTTTAGCCATTATGTCTCATTACATTTTGAATCCAGAGCCCCAGGATCCTAGCATTCTGACTTTACAGGTATTGCATGGATCAGAGCATATGTATGAGGGGGAGGTGATTAACTTTCCATTGAAGCAATTTCAATTAACTTGATATTAATGATGTTACTATTTTTCATATTATTTTTGTTTGGTGTTGTTTCAAGAGATGCAGCAGATCAGATGTCGATGGTCAGATCGATCTTTTTGGACATGCACCCCACATTTTTGGATAGAGTCTTACAGCTTTTGTAGTAGTTGGATTTTTACGGTGTCTATCATGTTGGATGGATACAGATGGATGTAGGTTTGATTATTGTGTTAATTGAGAGGTAGCGTACAGATACCCATATATTTCATTTATCTTTTAGGAAGGCTACCATCAGATTACAGGATGTCAGCATTCTCATTGATTTACATGTCGATGGTTTGTCAGTTACTGATCATGATCCTGCATTTACGATATCACAGTGGCAGTCACTTTGGGAGCGATTATTAGGGGTTGCACCTCCAACTAAAGTTTTTGAGGGGAGTAGACTTAGGTTGAGATGGCTGTCAATTATTATGCAGACTTTTGTTATCGAATAATGCTCTCAATGAGATGGTTCAGCCGTTCAGTTAGCGCCAGATTTGCGTATGCTTGGAGGATCTCTTTTACCTGATACATCATCGGCTCTAGTGAAGCTGATGTATTTATCTCTATTGGAGGATCTTCATCAGTTGGCCTGCATAAGTTGGAGGAGTACGATCCTGGCATTTTTGTATCAGACTTTATGTAGACCCACCAGGCCTACATAATCAGACATCGATTCTTACTAAATTTTATTAAGGTACATATTTTCTTCAAGTTTATATATATTTATTTATACCACTATAAAAGTTCAAACTATTAACGATGACTAGTTGCCATCGCTAATAATCCACATACCATCGCTAATAACTTCACCGTCGCTAATTCTGTCGTAACAATCAATCTAAAAAAAAATCTGATTGCTAAATATCTTATTAGTGATGAAAATTATAATTGTCACTAATAAGGCTATTAGCGACGGCTTTAGCGATGAAATTTATCCATCGTTAATTATTTTTTTAAATTTTTAAAAAAATTTAAAAAAATATTAGCGATGGTATTTTACATGACAAATGTCATTGCTAATAATTATTAAAAATCAATAAAGCCATCGCTAATGCCGTCTCTAATTTTTTTAATTTTTAAATTAAATAAAAAAATTTTAAAATATTAGCAATAATATTTTCATCGCTAATGCTGTCGCTTATAAGTATTAGAGATGATATTTTTCATCACTAATACCATCGTTAACAATTAATTTTATTTTTTTAAAAATTAATAATATTATTTTTTAAAATTTATTTTAATTAATCATAATGAATTATAGTTTTTAATACCTATTATAATTAAAATCCAAAGATAACATGATAATTAAAAATTAAAAATTAATTATATTATATTAAAAATATAAATTATATAATTATTTTTTACAAGCAGTATCAAAAAAAATAATACATCAAAAAAAAAAATCAGGTCCAATCTCCTCATTTCTGCCTCCTCCTCTTCTTGCTCCTCTTTAGCAGTTGGTGGATGAGAGCCGGATGTCCTAGCATCTATAACGAAAAAATAAAATAATATTAGTAAGTTTCAATGCAGAGGTGTATCTTTCGATATGGAGGTATATATTTTAATATACTTCTTTAATTTTTGAATAGATTATTTTTATACATTTTATTTAATGATACGGAGCTATAGACACCCCCGGCCCATCGAATGGATGGTTAGATTGAATTTTTAGCCCCTATATCTCCTTTCCGAACTCAAATCTAAATATATAAAGCTTCTAAATATGAAAACTTAAAACCAGCAAAATGATTTAGTAATATAATTACCTGATTGATGGCTGGGATGTCGAGCCCAGTGGTCGTGTAGCTATAGGTCTTGAAGAAGCTCTACGATCGTATCACGGATCGTATCCAGGAGGCTCTGAGGTCGCTGGCTCAGAACCTCTGCACGACCTCCTTATGTGTACATCATTCCAAGTCTGGGATGTCAAAGCGTATGAGGATGTCGAAGGATATTAAATCGATGGAGGATCGAAGTTATGGACGAATCCTACGATCCGGCTCCTACTCACCCCCCCCTCCAATGGTGCTGAGCCATCCCTTAAGGTCAAGGGAGGTTGAGAAGATGGGTCATCATCATACCTTCAACAACGTACGTCGCTAATATGTCTGTACAGTTCAGAAATACATTAGTTCTAATATAAAAATAGATCCTATAATAACTTAATTAGTAAATAAAGTTTGAAGTTCTTATTGTGATTTGCCATGATGTAGAATCTAAATAGTCCCAATTCTCCTAAACTGGTGTGTAGCCCGCCACAACTATAGCTGGTCTAGTGGATGACCCAACTGTTGTGTCTACAATAAGTTAATGATAAAATTAAATTAATTAAATCATGCATATAAGAGTTTTTACAGTTTTAGTAAAGAGTCTTGGTATAGATTTCTTATCAGTCTGTCGGCTACAACATGTGTGCCAATGGAGCTGTTGGAATTTGGTGTAGGGGCATGCATATATGTTTCAAAAAAAAAAAATTAAACAACACACAGAATAGAAGATTAAAATATCTTTTTAATCTACATCATGCATGCATAAAACATACAATACAAAAATCTACTTCATATGCTGAAATTGAAATATACTGAATTTTATATTGAAATTGAATATATGTCAGATCACATACCTGTTTCGCAAATCTTTTCTTCAAATTTGGATCTAGAAGAGAGTAGATTCTTCCTTAGCCATGCAACTATCTGACCTCTATGAGTATCTACTCAGATCAGTCTGAAATAGCCCTCTTTGATATTGATTTTCTTCTCTAAGAAAAATCAGCCTGCGAATCTAAACGAAGCCTGTATCGCGATCAACAATTTGATCCTTTCTTTGATCTTCTTCTTCTCTTCTTCTCTTGCTTTTCTTTCCTTGATTATGAAGCAATCAAAGTCTGAAAACCAGTAAGCAAAGAGGCCCCCAAACACCTTTTGGGCGTGGAGAAGTGGGATGCCCAAACTCCTTGGGCGTTGGATCTTCAAAGGAGAAGAGAGGGAGAAGAGAGAGGGGGCTGGGGACCTTCTAAGGGAGGTGTGGGGTGCTGGAATTTAGTCCTTAGGAGTCTTAGAGAATGCCTCTTTAAATAGGCATAAGGTTTGAATCTTATTCAAAACCAAACAATCACTTAATACAAGTCCTACTTGTATTAGGAATCTTTATTCCTTTAATTATTTGACCCCCTTTAGGAGATTCTTTTGACACCAACTACTGGAGCCCTTGCACCCACAAATACACACACCACATGGGGCCTAGGGGACGCCCCATGCTGGTCCAACACGCCCTCTAATGGACAGGCACATCCAACTTGATCAAATCAAGTGGTGCTCAATCAAAACTATTAAAGAAATTGATTAAGGATTTGAACCCTTTATTCATTTGATCCAAAACCCTAGGCACCCAACAATTGGAGCCCAATGAATCTAATTTATTTAGATTATTAGTGGATAATTAAACTTGAATTAATCTTATCAAATAAGAAATTCAAATGCAAAGAAAAAATTGAGTTCAACCATATGCTAGCAAGGTTATCTTGAACCCAATATGACTTCTCTAAACCCAATTGGGACTTCATAAGTCCAATTGCTTATTCCAGATCTAATCCCTTTATTGTGTGATCCCATAGGTTCGATTCTATCTGATAGTGAGATATACAATGATCTTTATCATAGTATTATTGAAACTCTTTTCAATAGGTCAGAATAATTTCACTCTACTCATTTAGGATTGTCGATTCTGAGCAACCCTAATGAGCTCCACCATCCACCAATGACACTTAACAGTATGTAGTAGCAACCCAGTAGAATCGAAAAAGAACCTCAAGATATAGTTTGCATGTGATTCAGTCCCTCTATCGTGAGTCCTGACTAGATGGCAAGTTATGGATAAATCATCAAATCTCATCATCAATTATATGATAGATTCGATCAGCTCAAGTCCAATTGCGATCCTCATGAAAATTCTTTTCTATCAATCATACTGTTGTAATCGCAGACTCTTGGATTTAGCCTCTTAAATTCTATAGGACTACTCTTCTCTATCAAGCTCGATAAATTCATCTAGATACATATCCTATCTAACAATGGACCAACTATCGCCAACATCTACTATAAGGACTCATTGAGATCATGTTTATGTATCAGTCAAACTCTAGCAGTCTCACTGCGAGCAATCATACCATCATAGATCAAAGGATCATTCATATAACTACAGCATCGAGACAATCACTAACGATCGATTAAAAATTCAAGTGATCTCTCGTATGGTCATACTCAGTACTAGTTGTTCTCCAACAACTACTCGCACTAATCGCTTAGTGTCTCTATATTGTAAATCAGAGATTCATCTATCCCGAAGAAAGTGATCTGTTGTCGGTCTATCCAGATCGATCACCATCCTCATGATGATACTGTGATCGAAAGTATTTAGAAATTATATATATTTTTTAATTCTCAACATCTTAAGAATATGCATCGAAATATTAATTTCATGGACGATTCAAAGACACATCACACTTGAATGAAAATAAACATATCTTTTATTCATCAAATCAATGAATTAAGTATAAAATTATGTCCTAAATTTATTACAATGAGTCAACCGTATTAGCTTCTAGGACATACATCTAACAATCTCCTGCTTGGATTAAAGCCAATTGGTCACTAATCTAAGTCCCATCTTCTCAAGATGGACTTCCATCTTTGGCTGGCTCAATTGCTTTGTCAGCGGGTCTATCATATTTTTACATAGTCACTCTTCGCACCTCGATATATTTTTTTTGAGGTAGTCACATATATCGCTGCTCTATGTACTCGAATTTCTGATGAGACCTAGGCTTCCTTAGCAAAGACAATAGTGCATTATCTTTGTAGTAATTGTCATAGCATCTAATAGTATGACATTCAGTTTCGCAACAAATATTAAAATCAGATTTATCCTACAAACCTACAACATACTCAGCTTTCATTGATCGGTTGTTTGAAATCTTTCCAACATAGCGAACCAATATTGTATAAGAATACACCCAGATGTAGACATTCTATCATCAGTATCTATATATCCTCCACTCCTAACTCTGTCTATTCTCCAAAGACCAAGAGTAGATCCTTAGTACTTCTCAAGTACTTAAGGAGATATCCACAGCAATCCAGCACTCCTAGCCTGAATTCAACTGATATATGCTCGTGACACTCACAGCATTGGCTATATCAGATCGAGTATATAGCATGGCATACTTTTATGTCCAAGAGATAGAAGTCCTCTTTTAGAGTTTTCTATGTTGAACCCTTTCAACATCTCCTCTTTGTACTGCTTTTGTGACAAACCTAGCATTCTTTTAATCTATCCCTATAGACCTTTATTCCAAGAATATAAGATGCTTCCCCTAGATCTTTCATGAAAATTTTTTGGACAACCATCTTTTGATCAAGATCAGTATGAGAATATTATTCCCAATGAGAAGAATATCATTTACTTACAATATGAGAAATGTTATTGCGCTCTCACTGATCCTCTTGTATACACAAGGTTCCTCTTGTTCTCGATGAAATCAAACGATTTGATTGCATCATCAAAGTGAAGATTCCAACTTTGAGAAGCTTACTTTAATCTATATATGGACCTTTACAGCTTGCAGACTCTATGATCACCATCATTAGATATGAAATCAAAGGCTGCTCTATATAAATATCTTCCTCAAGATATCCATTCAGAAAAGTAGTTTTCACATCTACCTGTCAGATTTATAATCATAATGAGCTACAATAGCAAGCAGATTGTAGATGAATTTTAGCATGACTACGATGATAAGATTTTCTAATAGTCAATGTCTTGTGCTGACTATAATCTTTTGCCACGAGCCTAGCTTTATAGTCTCTACCTTACCATCGGTACCTATTTTTCTTTTATAGATCTATTTACACCCAATGGATACTATACACTCAGTAGATCCACTAAGGTCCATACTTGATTCAAGTGTATCGAGTCAATCTCTAACTTCATTGCATCTAACTATTTTTTAAAATCAATATCAGACATCGCCTCATCAAAAGTATTAGGATCATTACCATAATCTTTATCTCCCATAAAGAATATTTTCTTAACTTCCTCCGTCAGCATATCCATGTATCTTTCAAGAGATCGGAAGACCCTGCTAGATCTACAAGATGGTAGAAGAACATCAACTACTGGCTCATGAATAATAGATTCTTGAGATCCATTGCTTTTTGCTCTTTAGAGACTTTCTCTTCGAGCTCAACTAATCTCCCACTGCCACCATCCTGGATAAATTATTTTTCTAGAAATATGATATTCTGACTCACAATCACATTATGATCTTATGAAAGTAGAAGTAGTATCCCATTGATTCTTTTAGATACCTTATAAAATAAGCTAATATAGATCTATCCTCTAATTTATCAACCATCTGTCTCTTGACATAGGCCGAATATCCTCAAGTCTTTAGATAACCTAGACTCGACTCTTATCGTGCCATATCTCATATGGTTGGTAGAAAAAATTTTAATGGAATCATATTTAATAGGTGAATTACAGTTATTAAGATATGTCTCCAAAGATATAAGGATAAATCAGTAAAGCTCATCATAGATCTGATCATATCTAATAGGGTCATATTCTCCTTTCAGATATCTCATTAAGCTGAGATTTCGGAGAGGAGTCCATTGAGACTATGCTATTGTCTTTAAGATATTTTAAAAATTTTTGACTAAAATATTCACCTCCTCAATCAGATCGAAGAATCTTAATAGATTTGTCTGTTTATTTTTCTACTTTATTTCTGAATTTTTTAAATCTTTCAAAGACTACAAACTTGTGTTTCATCAGATACACATATCTATACCGTGATAGATCATCAAATGGCCCATACACATCGATGTGTATCAGAGCAAGTAACTCGGTGGCCATTTTTTCGTATCCTACAAAGGATAACTTGACTATTTTTTCTCGAAAGCAAGATTCACAAGTTGAGTATGACTCTGGATGAGAAGAGCCAAAGATTCCATCCTTTTTCAGTTTATTTATCCTGTCCTCTCCAATATGGCCTAATCTGTGATGCCACAAGTACTTCTAATTAATTTCATCTCTAGTTTCTTTTGACCTATGGCACTCACTATTTGCTCATTCAAATTTATATTCGCATCAACATACAAGTGATATATATTTCAATTAAAAGATCATGTGCAATCAATTTATTTCATAAATAAATGAAATAAAAATTTTTATTGAAATTAAATTCAAAATTATCCTGTGCTAGCATAGACATGAAAATCAAATTTCGACTAGCAACAAGAACAAAATAACAGTCTTTTAAATCTAATCTAAATTCTGACGATAATCGAAGAGGATAAGTGCCAACGATTTCTGTAGCAACTTTTGCTCTATTATCGATCCGAAAGATCATGTCACTTTTTCTCAACCTTTTACTTTTTATTAGACCCTGCATTGAGGTACATATATGAGCACTCGAACCAGATCCAATATCCAACTAGAAGTAGAAAAAATCGTAAGGTTAGATTCAATTACGAGCATACTTTCTAAAGATTTATCAACCTTCTTGATCTTTAGGCTCTCCAAGTAGAATGGATAGTTCCTCCTTCAATGGCCATCAGCATCACAGTAGAAAACTTTTCCTTGCTTCAGCCTTCTTTGGAACGTCCTTCTTTGGCTTGCTCTCTTTCTTTTACATTTTAGCAGATTTGTTCTTCTTCTTCCAACCAAATTTTTTCTTAGTCGAAAAAGTCTGCTCCACAGCAAGAACAGTGCCCCTTGAACTCTTCAAGATTTTCTCCATAATGACCAACATGTTGACCAGTTCGGGTATAGTGCAATCAAGTTTGTTCATATAAAAATTTTTAATAAATTGATTATATAACTAGTAAGAGATTGAAAGATCAAATCCATCTATAATTCTTTTTGCACATCAAGTCTGAGCTTTCCAAGCTCCTCAATGTCCTTGATCACTGTCATATATGCTCATGGACTGACTATCCTTCGCGCATCTTCAGATTGAAGAGTCTCTTGATCACTTCAAAGCACACTGTACGGCTCTGCTCATCATACAACTCTTATAGATAATGATCATAGCTCTGACAGTGGGCATATGCTCATGCTGGCTCTGTAACTCATTTGTCATGGATACCAGCACATAGCACTTGACCCGATTGTCTTCATCTGTCCACTTTTCATAAATAATTTTTTACTCTGTTGTAAGACGGTTTGGTAATACTAGGGGTTCTTGATCGAGTTCATGACCTAATTTTTCAGAAGTCAGGACAATCCTGAGGTTTCTTAGTCAGTCTTTATAGTTTGTTCTGATCAAACGATTAGATTCAAGGATATGGGCTAAAGGGTTTGAGGCTGATATTGTTTAACTGCGAGAGTAGAAATTCAAGTTAGACTTTTATACTTTAAATTTATATTTGCTCTAAAAATTTAAGATGCAAACAATGACTCCCACTAATTTTTTAGATCCCTCCATTCTCCGGGTGGAAAACAAAATCATGACACGATAACTGGATTCGTAGTGGATGCTACAGTCCCACCGATGCCATGTACCTCACCTAACAGTTATTGATAACACGCACATCGATGCGTGGATAATTTTTTGTATAGATATTTTTGTAAGTATGTTGCACGACTTGATCTCTAAGTCAAGT
Organism: Elaeis guineensis; assembly: GCF_000442705.2. Lineage (NCBI taxonomy): Eukaryota > Viridiplantae > Streptophyta > Magnoliopsida > Arecales > Arecaceae > Elaeis > Elaeis guineensis. Next base: position 7,090,146 of record NC_026003.2, on the reverse strand, counting down.
GGATTTACCTAACAGTTATTGACCACACTTTTTAGTTGAGCCCGACCCACCGTTTGCAAGCAGGTGCAAGACCATCATTGGATCCCTCACCTAATGGTTTTTGGGTCCAACCCCATCCTTATCGTAGAGCAACTCCTTGCTAATAGAGTGGTTCCATATTTTCGATGCAACTGAATCACTGTGACTAGTGGAGAACAATCAACACCAGTAGCACGTCCGCACATTTACAACAATGGAAGACCTATGGACTTAATATTTATGAAAAAATTTAGATTTATGTTTCATCTAATTAGTCATCATATGATCAATCTAATTGACATGAACTAAACCAAACGTCAAACAATCTTATTCAAGACTCAATCTTCCAAATTGGCCAGATAAGTGAACATCGATGAGGGTCCTCCCATTGCTTTCCTTAGACACCAATAAATTGATCAGATCATCGAATGGTACTAATTAAATAACCACCTTTCAATTATTTATCTTAAATACCAATAGATCAATTGGTCCAAATAGGTTAGCTTAGGAGAATCAGGCTCAAGCCATCAAGCTGAATTAGGTCATTAGATTAATCGATTCTATACATGGGTTTAATTGATTAGATCAACAATAATTGTATGATCTTATAACTTAATTGATCTAACCCTAATCAACACTTGACTCAATTTGATCAATTGCTTAATCGAATTAGACCCATTATGTTCAAATCAAAAACTCTAGATACAATCTAATTACATGATCTAATTTTTAATTTTTCTATGATCAAAACCCTCATGCACAAACATAAATTTTATATTTTAAAATTAAATTTTAGATCTAATTTTTTACATGAAAGATAAGTTTTAAATCATAAAACTAATTTTAGATTTAACATACAAACATATATCTCATATATGTATGTAAAATTCAGATCTAAATAAAAATTCAGATTGTAACATGATGTCATATATCTCATATATAAATCATGAATCATATTAATAATAATTTTTATACCTAAATATGTAATCACATATCTCATATATGAATCATAAATCAGATCAAATTAATTTTCAGATTTATGCATGCATCTACGTATTACATAAGTATGAACTGAAAATCATTCTAGAACAAAATTCAGATCTATGCATACTTTCATATATCAACTATATGATCTGAAAATTAAATTTAAAATAAATTTTAGATTCAAAGTAATTATCTATATATCTCATGTATCAAAAAAAATTATATTTTAAAATTCTTTTCAAAATATATATATCAATTTATGTATATGAAACCCATGGCTCTGATACCATGTAAGAATTTGGTGTAGGGGCATGCATGTATGTTTCAAAAAAAAATTTCTAAACAATGCAGCAGAATAGAAAACTAAAATATCTTTTTAACCTATATCATGCATGCATAAAATATAGAACACTAGGATCTACTTCATATGTCAAAATTGAACACATGCTGAATTTTATATTGAAATTAAATATGTGATCGGATCACATACTTGTTTCATAAATTTTTTTTCAATTCTGATCTAGAAGAAAGTAGGTTCTCCCTTAGCCGTACAATGCCCGACCTCTATGGGTATCCACTCAGGATCAGTCTGGAATAGTCCTCTTTGGTATTGATTTTTTTCTCTAAGAAAAATCAGCCTATGAATCTGAACGAAGCCTGAATCACGATCAACTCTTTGATCCTTTCCTTGATCTTTTTCTTCTCTTCTTCTCTTGCTTTTCTTTCCTTGATTATAAGCAATAAAGGTTTGAAAATCAGCCAGCAAAGGGATGCCCAAACACCTTTTGGGTATGGAGAAGTGGGACACCCAAACTCCTTGGGCGTTGGATCTTTAAGGGAGAAGAGAGGAAGAAGAGAGAGGGGGCATGGGGACCTTCTAAGAGAGGTGTGGGGTGCTGAAATTCAGTCCTAAGAGCCTTAGGAAAGGCTCCTTTAAATAGGCATAAGGTTTGAATCCTATTCAAAATCAAATAACCACTTGATACAAGTCCTACTTGTATTAAGAATCTTATTTTTTTAGTTATTTGACCCCTTTAGGAGATCCTTTTGGCGCTAACTATTGGAACCCTTGTTGGAAATAGTGTCCCAAAGCCAATCGTCAGCCTGTTGACAGTTGTGCCCATTTTTGTATATGTACATGAATTATGAATTAATAAAAATTATTTTGATATTTTTCATCACAAAATATTTCATCTTCTAATGAACTCCTATGTTGTGGTGAAGTCCTTAGGACTATTTAAACTCGACAAAGAAGGATTTGTCTAGTCCTTAAATCTGTTCGCGACTAAATGATACGTTGTTACCAAGGACGACAATGTTTATCAAGCATAGGTCATTGTGTGTCATATAGGTTGGTTGTCCTCTTAACCAATGAGTATGGAGACACTGGTATGGCATACAGGTGAGATGTAAGGGTACATCTGCACTGAACGTGACCGACTCCAAAGCTATTTCTGCTGTCAAGATTTGCTCCGATGGAATATGGATATAAATATCCCTCCGACCTGAGACCGCCACGGTGACTTGCAAGCAACTCACTGCACTTAGGCACTGGACTACCTGAATTTTAATTCAGTGACGGAAGGCTGCTAGGTGTAGTCAAGTACTTGACTTGTCGGTGCATGTGTCAAGATGGGATTGACCACTCCAGTTTAGGAGCTGTGTACAATCGTGTTTCAATTTAGCAAAACCTTGACCAGGATAGTCTTTGTGAGGAGTCACAGGACTGTTTGAGTTGAGCACGATTCGGATGATCTAATCAGGGTTGACAGTTTAACCCTGAGTCATCCTAAACACAGAGGTCAAAAGGATGAATTATACAGTAACCATATTCATGTAGGTTCTTGTGTTGCGATTGCGACCATTCGATCTATCCATCGTCGGGTACCATTCTAGATGGTCACTTTGATTAGTAAGGAATTGGTTCTGTGCTACCGGCTTAGGTTCGAACCGCGGGGTCACACACATTAGAGGTTCCTATCTGATCTGATAGCTGGTGAAGAGTCTTCATGTCTGAGATTCTGTGATCGAGAATCAGATTCTCTGATCATGAATTCCATACATTTTGGATACCGGGGTCAAGAGTCCCACTGGTTTAGGACTCTTCGATCAGGGTTACATATCGATGAATTCTGATGTCCGATTACCCATCGATTTAGACTCAATATTTATGAGAGATTTAATTAGTGATTTGATCACTAATTAACTCAATTTAATTAAGTAATTAATTTTGGATCAAGTCCAATTGAATTGGATTCAGTTGGGTTTGATCCGATTAGGTTAAGAGTTGACCTAATCGTCGAGATGGTTTGGTCCCTGATATGATCAAGGGTTGGGCTTAATCAATTTTTGATTTGATTAAATTTTATTAAGCCTAATTAAACCTAATTAAGTTAGATTTAAATTAGTCTAATTGGCCTAACTTATTTGGTTCAATTAGGTTGGTTTAAATAATGAAACCACCTTGACCCATTCTCCCTGCGCCACCTCACTTCCACTGTGCCCATTTGAATTCACGAGAAGGAAGTTCTCATGAATTTTTTCTCATGCAAAGCCCTCCTCACGTCCTACTTTAATGCACCATATGAGTGGATAAGGATGATTGGTTGGCCATTCAAATTCAAAAAAAGTTTGAATTTGAAGGAGCAACCAATCTTAGCACCTTGACCTTATCCTCTTTTAACATCCCATTTATTACATGAGAAAATGTTTCTCATGAAATCACTCATGCACAAATTAAGCCATGCCCTCCTCTTCTTATGCCTTAGTGGATAGGGATAAATTGGTTTCCATTTGAATTCAAAATTTTGATTTGAATTCAAATGTGCAATTACTCATCTTTATCCTCTCACGTGGATAAGATGTTTGACATTATTTTAAAAGGAGGAGAAGAGTGGGGCGTGTGCAAGAAAAATTTTGGAGAGAAAATCTAGGCGTGAGGAATCTTGTGTGTAAGGTGAAGGTCAATATCCTTCCGAGAGAAAAAGAAAGAAAAGAAAGAAAAAGTGTGCGCAGGTTTCAGTGAGTTCTTTAGGGTTTCTGTCTGGAGTTCGGGAAGTGAGAAGGTGAGCTACGAGTGTCATGAGCCCACCAAATTTTGGGAGATCTTCAACAAGCATAGGTCGTTGTGTGCCATATAGGTTGGTTGTCCTCTTAACCAATGAGTGTGGAGACACTGGTATGCATACAGGTGAGATTAAGGGTACATCTGCACTGAACGTGACCGACTCTGGAGCTATTTCTGCTGTCAAGATTTGCTCCGATGGAATATGGATATAAATATCCCTCCGACCTGAGACAGCCATGGTGACTTGCAGCAACTCACTGCACTTAGGCACTGGACTACTTGAATTTCTAATTCAGTGACGGAAGGCTGCTAGGTGTAGTCAAGTACTTGACTTGTCGGTGCATGTGTCAAGATGGGATTGACCACTCCAGTTTAGGAGCTGTGTACAATCGTGTTTCAATTTAGCAAAATCTTGATCAGGGTAGTTTTTGTGAGGAGTCACAGGACTGTTTGAGTTGAGCACGATTCGGATGATCTAATCAGGGTTGACAGTTTAACCCTGAGTCATCCTAAACACAGAGGTCAAAAGGATGAATTATACAGTAACCATATTCATGTAGGTTTAAGTGTTGCGATTGCGACATTCGATCTATCCAATCATCGGGTACCATTACTAGATGGTCACTTTGATTAGTACAGGAATTGGTTCTGTGCTACCGGCTTAAGTTCGAACTGCGGGGTCACACACATTAGAGGTTCTATCTGATCTGATAGCTGGTGAAGAGTCCTTCTGTCTGAGATTCTGTGATCGAGAATCAAGATTCTCTGATCATGAATTCACACATTTTGGATACCGGGGTCAAGAGTCCCACTGGTTTAGGACTCTTCGATCAGGGTTACATATCGATGAATTCTGATGTCGATTACCCATCGGATTTAGACTCAATATTTATGAGAGTTTAATTAGTGATTTGATCACTAATTAACTCAATTTAATTGAGTAATTAATTTTGGATCAAGTCCAATTGAATTGGATTCAGTTGGGTTTGATCCGATTAGGTTAAGAGTTGACCTAATCGTCGAGATGGTTTGGTCCCTGATATGATCAAGGGTTGGGCTTAATCAATTTCTGATTTGATTAAGATTTTATTGAGCCTAATTAAACCTAATTAAGTTAGATTTAAATTAGGCTTATTGGGCCTAACTTATTTGGTTCAATTAGGTTGGTTTAAATAATGAAACCACCTTGACCCATTCTCCCTGCGCCACCTCACTTCCACTGGCCCATTTGAATTCACGAGAAGGAAGTTCTCATGAATTTTTCCTCATGCAAAGCCCTCCTCACGTCCTACTTTAATGCACCATATGAGTGGATAAGGATGATTGGTTGGCCATTCAAATTCAAAACAAGTTTGAATTTGAATGAGCAACCAAGCTTAGCACCTTGACCTTATCCTCTTTTAACATCCCATTTATTACATGAGAAAATATTTCTCATGAAATCACTCATGCACAAATTAAGCCATGCCCTCCTCTTCTCATGCCCTTAGTGGATAGGGATAAATTGTTTCCATTTGAATTCAAAATTTTGATTTGAATTCAAATGTGCAATTACTCATCTTTATCCTCTCACGTGGATAAGACGTTTGACATTGTTTTAAAAGGAGGAGAAGAGTGGGGCGTGTGCAAGAAAAATTTTGGAGAGAAAATCTAGGCGTGAGGAATCCTTGTGTGTAAGGTGAAGGTCAATATCCTTCCGAGAGAAAAAGAAAGAAAAGAAAAAAAAAGTATGCACAGGGTTTCAGTGAGTTCTTCAGGGTTTCTGCTGGAGTTCGGGAAGTGAGAAGGTGAGCTACGAGTGTCGTGAGCCCACCAAATTTCAGAAAGATCTTCAACATCCTCTCAAGCATGTTGCTGATGATTTGGAGTATCCAAAGAATCGACAGACATCGATCGAAGGAGTTCGATCAGCATCGACCGTCGAAAGGGCTCTACAATGAGCTAGCACTCATGAGAAGTCGATCAGATCGAAAGCTTCGTGTGGATGATCCGCAGAGGCCAGACATGCTGTGTGGCTATATCGCAATGATCAAACTCTCCCGACGGTGATCAGATTGTGGAGATCTACCACCCTCACAAAAGTATTGTGTTCTAACACATTACAGTAAAGTGTTTACTGTTCAAATTCGAATTTCAAATTTAAATACATGCATGCTCTATATCATATTTAGATCTTAGTGTAGATAAATTTTTATTAATTAATTAGAATAATTAATAATTTTTACTATAAAATATATTTTATAAAAATTTTAAAATTACCATTTTACTCCTGCATCGATTTTTCCACAAATGGTATCAGAGCGGGTTCTTAGATATGATATATATATTTGCATGTGTAGATTAAGTTGTAATCTAAAAGTTTAAAGTTTGAAATTTGAATTTTGAAAGTTGTTCAAATTCAAAATTCAAAAATTTAAAATTCAAAATTTAAAATTTAAATTTTAAAATTTAAAATTTAAAATTTAAAATTTAAAAATTTAAAATTCAAAATTTGAAATTTAAAATTTAAAATTTGATTAAATTTCAAATTTAAATTCAAAATTTAAAATTCAAAATTTAAAATTCAAAATTTGAAATTCAAATTTGAAATTTAAATTTATTTGAAATTTAAAATTCAAAATTTAATTTAAAATTTAAAATTTGAAATTTAAATTTTAAAATTGGTATATTTAGATATACTTGATCCAAATAGCAAGTAATCGAATTGGGTTGGTTGCCATGGCCGTCCGATATAGAGAAAAGTAAGATTTAAAGGCCCTCTCTTCCCATTCGATGGGGTCTCCTATGGCGGTAGGGGTGCCAATGCGATTATATCCCATGTAAATGAAGCAGCAAAAGAATATTCATGATTTATTTTGATTGAGTTATTTTTTGTTATGTAATTAGCAATAGGATTGCTATTTATAAAATGTGCTGATCTATTTGTGTAATGAGTCAACATATTTGGTGAATAAAAAATAAAACCTTTCAAATTTAAAAATTATTTTTGAAATGTCAAATCCTGACCCATCAGTCCAAATACTTAATTAAAAGAATTAAGTGTTGTCTAGTAGGTCTAGAATTTGAATTAAGACCTAAGACAATTGAATAAACTTGTGGGTCAATGGGTTAGATAGATTAGGTCCATAATTGGGTTAGACCTAAGGTTAGCTTAAAGAAATGGACTAAATTAGAGTAATTGATCAAATCTAATCAAAAGTTGAATTAGATTAGGTCAAAGATACTCTAGACTCAACTCCAATAGTTGTAGTTGAATGGGTCCATGTCTTTAACTAGACCAAGATGGACTTAATTTATGGCTACGCGGTGAAACCCTATTTACTAAATTGATCAAATTGAAACTAATGAACCGGTTGGTGTCTAAGGTAAGTTTGGCAGTTTGACCAGTGGTTTTTAAGTGGGAGCTACTCGCAGTGATTCGATTTCTGACGAGTTAATGGCTTATCCCCACCACTGATCTCACTTACCTAGCCAACCTGGTGAATTAGGTTTTGATTAGATCACTTAGTGATTAGGACTCACCCATGTTATTAGGTAAATCAGTGTGACTGATTTAGGTGCTCCTAATGCCGGCTTTAATTAAATCTTTTTTAATCTGACTTGGTGAAGTCAGTGGGAGGATTGAAATTGGCTGGATATTTTTTTCTCTTCGATTCTTTAATAAAATCCTCAAAAATTATTAGGTCCCTAAAAATAATTAAGTTATATTGATAACTAAATCATAGCCTCCCATTAAGTGAGTGATAATGAGTCCATTAGTTTAATAATCATTGGAGGCCCAAAGGCCTGGTGCTTATTGACTAATGGAATTATCATTCATAATATGATAATTTGGTTTGAGTCTTTCTGATGGTGGTCAGGTTAGCCGGCCAAAGTCAGGCCTGATCATTTATTAGTTCGATTCACCAAATCAAATCATGTTAATGGTTGGACCTAACCAGATCTTTTCAGTGGAGGCCAAAGCCTACTGATTAGGTTCTGGAGCAAAATCAATTATTAGAAGTTGTTTAGAGAAACAACTGGTTATGAACCTACCCATAGATGCACATGGGTTGACCAACCAAAGTTGGGCTCGTGTGTAGTCTGTGTGATTCTAGTACCCACTAAGGAATTAAAGTAATTCTCGAATTGGAAGTTGAGGCTACCAATTCATAAAAATACTGGAGAAACATTAGACTAAAGTCCAAGTCTTTAGTATTAATAATTTATGTACTATATAGGTCTATTTTCTTTATGCAGCTATGGCCACTACCCTGTCGCTCCGGTCATTATTAGATAATGACAAGCTCATGGGACCTAATTTCGATAGCTGATATCGAAAATTAAAAATCATCCTTGAGCATGAGTGGATCCTTTATGTAGTAACGGATCCGGCACCTGAGGAGCCAGCCCTGAATGCTAGAGGGACGGTCCGAGACACTTACCAGAAGTGGCTCAACGACCGCACCATCGTTCGGTGCATAATGCTGGCGGCAATGAATGATGAGTTCAGCCGCAGGTTCGAGAACGCCCAGCCACAGGAGATGCTTCAAATGTTGAACGACTCTTTTGGCATGCCTGACGATATTGAAAGGCACAAAACTAGTTGTGCCATTTTAATGCTCAGATGAGGGATGGAGCCTCAGTCACTGATCATGTACTGTACATGATCGAAATGATTGAGCACCTAAGTAAACTGGATTTTTTCCTGCACGAGCAGCTCGGTAAGGATGCGATCCTTAATTCTCTGCCCAAGTCCTTCCTTCCCTTCCTTACTCATTTTCGAATGACAAAGCCTGCAATGAACTACCACGGCTTGTTGGGGTTGCTGCAGAACTTTGAGAAGGATCACCAGCTCCATAAGGATCGGTGAATGTTGTGGGAGGGTCTTCTTCTAGTCGTCGACCCTTTAAGAAAGGGAAGAAGAACTAGAAAAAGAAGAATAAGAAGGTGCAGCTGCATGCTGGGACGTCTGCATAGAGTCAGACCAAGAAGCGCAAGCCCGACCAGAGCCAGGCGGAGTGCTTCTTTTGCAAGAAGCAGAGGCACTGGAAGAGGAACTGTCCTCTATACATTGCCTCACTGGACCCGAACAGGCCAAAGAAGAAGCAAGGTACTTATATGATAACACCTTGCAACTTTTTCATTTGTGATACTACTGTCTGGGTATTGGATACCAGAAGCCCTTATCATATTTGCAATTCGATGCAGGGTCTGCAGGTCAGTAGGAGATTTGATGAAGGCGAGAGATTCCTGAACGTTGGAGATGGAAGCAAAGTTCCAGTTCTAGATTAGGAATCATGAACCTTGTAATCAATTCTCGAAATATAATTCTGAGTGAATGTCACTATTGTCCAAGCTTTTTATTAAATATTATTTCTGTAGGCCTTTTGGCCATGAACGGTTATCAATTTTTAATAAAAAAAATATTTGCAATATCATTTTGAATGGTGTTACAATGTTTGTTGGACAACTTAATAATGGAATTTACTTTCTATCATAACCTGTTAATGTGGTTCAAACCTCTGGTAAATGCCCTAGAATAGATAATGTGTCAGAAGTCTACCTTTGGCACTGTAGCTAGGTCATATCAATAAGAACAGGATAAACAGGTTGGCTCAAGAAGGAATTCTTGAAGTAGGTGATTATGAATCACTTCTAACCTGTGAGTCTGTCTTCTTGATAAAATGACCAAGTCACTTTTTACTGAAAAAGGTGAGCGAGCCAGTGAACTCTTGGCTCTGGTACATTCTGATGTATGTGGACCCATAAGCTCAAGTGCAAGAGGTGGATATTTCTACTTCATAACCTTCACAGACGACCTATCGAGGTATGGGTATGTCTATTTAATGAAGCATAAATCGGAGTCGTTTGAAATGTTCAAACTATTCTGAAATGAGGTAGAAAAATAAACTGGAAAGTGTATTAAAACTCTTCGATCTGATCGAGGAGGTGAATATCTTTCCAATGAGTTTCTGACATATCTTGGGAAGAATGAGATTCTCTCTCAATGGACTCCTCCTGGAATACACAGCATAATAGTGTATCTGAAAGGAGGAATCGGACCTTGTTGGACATGGTTCGATCCATGATGGGGTTTGCTGGTCTGCCGATCTCCCTCTGGAGATATGCGCTCGAATCGACTTGTTACCTTCTAAATAGAGTTTCAAGTAAGTCTGTAACCAAAAGCCATATGAGATATGGATAGGACGTAAGCCAGTACTCTCGCACCTTAGGGTTTGGGGGTGTCTGGCTTATGTTAAACGTTTAATTACGGACAAGCTAGGACCTAGGTTTGACAATATAATTTTATAGGATACCCAAAAGAGATCAAAGAGTATTATTTCTACCTGGCTGATGAGCAAAAGGTGTTTGTCAGCTTAAGGCAATCTTTTTGGAAAAAGAGTTCCTTAGTGAAGGGACTGTTGCCTCTAAGGTCGAACTTGACGAAGTTCGACAGGTGAAAAAATCGACACAAGTTGCTGAACCTGAATCGAATTTGATTAGATCAGATCCGGAGCTCATTGTTCAAGCACCCATAAGGCGATCTGGTAGAGTACCACTTCAACCGGACAGATACTATAGTTTCTTGATCCAAGATGATGATCCTATCAAACTTGATGAAAATGATGAGGATCCGATCACCTACATGGATGCAATGCAGAGACCCGACTCTGAGAAATGGCTAGAGGCCATGAAATCCGAAATGGAGTCCATGAAGGTCAACGATGTGTGGACATTGGTTGACCCACCCGAAGGAGTAAAATCCATAGGGTGTAAGTGGGTCTTCAAAGGAAGAGGGGTGCAGACGGAAAGGTGAAACCTATAAAGCCTGTCTGGTTGCCAAGGGACATCGTCAACGTTATGGTATAGACTATGATGAGATATTTTCTTCTGTGGCAATGCTTAAATCAATTCAGATTATGCTTGCGATAGCTGCCCATCTGGACTATGAAATCTGACAGATGGATGTGAAGACAGCTTTCCTAAATGGAGAGCTGGACGAAGAGGTGTATATGATACAACCTGAAGGATTCACATCCACAGATGAGTCTAAGGTGTGCAGACTATAGAAATCCATTTATGGACTTAAGCAGGCATCCCGGAGTTGGAACATACGTTTTGATAGGACGATCAAGACGTATGGCTTCGTTAAGAATGGAGAAGAGCCCTACATTTATAAGTGGGCTAATGGTCCATAATAGTATTTCTTGTATTGTATGTGGATGACATTCTCTTAATCGGAAATGATATCCCTGCATTATAGGGAATAAAGATTTGGCTGTCGTCACAGTTCTCCATGAAGGATCTGGGAGAAGCTTCCTACATCTAGGGATGAGGATCTATAGGGATAGATCTAAAAGGTTGCTTGATTTATCCCAGTCTACGTACATAGATACTATGCTGAAGAGGTTCAGCATGGAGAATTTCAAGAAAGGCTATCTACCGATAGGCCATGAAATTTCTCTCTCGAAGAGGGATTGTCCGACAACACCTCAAGAGAGAGCGTATGAGTAGAATTCATATGCTTCAGCAGTAAGATCCATCATATACGCCATGACATGTACACGACCAGATGTGGCATACTCACTAGGGTAGTGAGTAGATACCAATCTGATCCAGGGGAGAATCACTGGAAGGTTGTTAAAACCATCCTGAAGTATTTAAGAAATACTAAGGACCAGTGGCTTGTTTATGGTGAATCGGACTTGAGACTTATAGGGTTTACAGACTCTAGTTTCCAGTCTGATCACGATGATAGCAAAAGTGTGTCAGGATTTATTTTTACCCTTAATGGTGGGACTATCTGCTAGAAGAGTTCCAAGCAACACACAGTGGCTGATTCAGTTTGTGAGACGGAGTATGTCGCTGCATCAGATGCTGCCAAAGAAGCGGTGTGGCTGAGAAAATTCATCATCGAGCTCGGAGTAGCACCCTCCCTTGTAGGTCCAGTTCTGCTCTACTGTGACAGCTCTGGAGCCATTGCTCAGGCGAAGAAACCGAAGGCACACCAGCAGACGAAGCATATTCTGCACTGCTACCATCTCATCCGAAAAATTATGGATCGAGGTGACGTCGACCTTCAGAAGATCGACGGAAAGAGAACCTGGCTGACCCATTCACTAAAGCCATTGCGGTGAAGGAGTTTGACGACTACAAGTCGAAGATGGGTACTAGATACTGCACCGATTGGCTTTAGGCTAAGTGGAAGATTGTTGGGAATAGTGTCCCAAAGCCAATCGTCAGCCTGTTGACGGTTGTGCTCATTTTTGTATATGTACATAAATTATGAATTAATAAAAATTATTTTGATATTTTTCATCACAAAATGTTTCATCTTCTAATGAACTCCTATGTTGTGGTGAAGTCCTTAGGACTATTTAGACTCGACAAAGGAGGATTTGTCATTTAGTCCTTAAATCTGTTCGCGACCAAATGATACGTTGTTACCAAGGATGACAACGTTTATCAAGCATAGGTCGTTGTGTGCCATATAGGTTGGTTGTCCTCTTAATCAATGAGTGTGGAGACACTGGTATGGCATACAGGTGAGATGTAAGGGTACATCTACACTGAACGTGACCGACTCCGGAGCTTTTTCTGCTGTCAAGATTTACTCCGATGGAATATGGGTATAAATATCACTCCGACTGAGACCGCCATGATGACTTGCAAGCAACTCACTGCACTTAGGCACTGGACTACCTGAATTTTTAATTCAGTGACGGAAGGCTGCTGGGTGTAGTCAAGTCTTGACTTGTCGGTGCGTGTGTCAAGATGGGATTGACCACTTCAGTTTAGGAGCTGTGTACAATCATGTTTCAATTTAGCAAAATCTTGGCCAGAGTAGTCTTTGTGAGGAGTCACAGGACTATTTGAGTTGAGCACGATTCGGATGATCTAATCAGGGTTGACAGTTTAACCTGAGTCGTCCTAAACACAGAGGTCAAATGGATGAATTATACAGTAACCATATTCACATAGTTCTAAGTGTTGCGATTGCGACCATTCGACCTATCCGATCGTCGGGTACCATTGCTAGATGGTCACTTCGATTAGTACAGGAATTGATTCCTGTGCTACCGGCTTAGGTTCGAACCTACGGGGTCATACACATTAGAGGTTCCTATCTGATCTGATAGCTGGTGAAGAGTCCTTCATGTCTGAGATTCTGTGATCGAGAATCAAGATTCTCTGATCATGAATTCACACATTTTGGGTACCGGGGTCAAGAGTCCCACTGGTTTAGGACTCTTCGATCAGGGTTACATATCGATGAATTCTGATGCCCGATTATCCTTCGGATTTGGACTCAATATTTATGAGAGATTTAATTAGTGATTTGATCGCTAATTAACTCAATTTGATTGAGTAATTAATTTTGGATCAAGTCTAATTGAATTGGATTCAGTTGGGTTTGATCTGATTAGGTTAAGAGTTGACCTAATCGTCGAGATAGTTTGGTCCCTGATATGATCAGGGGTTGGGCTTAATTAATTTCTGATTTGATTAGAATTTTATTGAACCTAATTAAGCTTAATTAAGTTATATTTAAATTAATCTAATTGGGCCTAACTTATTTGGTTCAATTAGGTTGGTTTAAATAATGAAACCACCTTGACCCATTCTCCCTGCGCCACCTCACTTCCACTGCGTCCATTTGAATTCACGAGAAGGAAGTTCTCATAAATTTTTTCCCACGCTCTACTTTAATGCGCCATGTGAGTGGATAAGGATGATTGGTTGGCCATTCAAATTCAAAACAAAGTTTGAATTTGAATGAGCAACCAATCTTAGCGCCTTGACCTTATCCTCTTTTAACACCCCGTTTATTACATGAGAAAATATTTTTCATGAAATCACTCATGCACAAATTAAGCCATGCCCTCCTCTTCTCATGCCCTTAGTGGATAGGGATAAATTGGTTTCCATTTGAATTCAAAAATTTGATTTGAATTCAAATGTGCAATTACTCATCTTTATCCTCTCACGTGGATAAGACGTTTGACATTATTTTAAAAGGAGGAGAAGAGTGGGGCGTGTGCAAGAAAAATTTTGGAGAGAAAATCTGGGCGTGAGGAATCCTTGTGTGCAAGGTGAAGGTCAATATCCTTCCGAGAGAAAAAGAAAGAAAAGAAAGAAAAAGTGTGCGCAGGATTTCAGTGAGTTCTTCAGGGTTTCTGCCTGGAGTTCGGGAAGTGAGAAGATGAGCTACGAGTATCGTGAGCCCACCAAATTTTAGGAAGATCTTCAACATCCTCTCAACATGTCTGCTGATGATTCAGAGCATCCAAAGAATCGACAGACATCGATTGAAGGAGTTCGATCAGCATCGGCCATCGAAAGGGCTCTACAACGAGCTAGCACTCGTGAGGAGTCAATCAGATCGGGAGCTTCGTGTGGACGATCCGCAGAGGCCAAACATGCTGTGTAGCTGTATCGTGATAATCAGACTCTCCTGATGGTGATCAAATTACGGCAATCTACTACCCGCACAAAGGTATTATTTCTGAACACATTACAGTAAAGTGTTTACTGTTCAAATTCGAATTTTAAATTTAAATGCATGCATGTTATATATCATATTTAGATCCTAGTGTAGGATAAATTTTATAATTAATTAAATTAATTAATAATTTTACTGTAAAATAGTGATTTTGTAAAAGTTTTAAAATTACATTTTACCCCTGCACTGATTTTCCCCACAACCCTTGCACCCATAAATACACATGCCACATGAGGCCTAGGGGACACCCCATATGGTCCAACACGCCCTCTAATGGGTGGGCATGCCCAACTTGATCAAATCAAGTGGCGTCCAATCAAAACTATAAAGAAAATTGATTAACAATTCGAACCCTTAATTCATTTGATCTAAAATCTTAGGCATCCAACAATTGGAGCCCAATGAGTCTAATTCATTTAAGTTATTAGCAAGTAATTAAACTTAAATTAATCCTATCAGATAAAAAATTTAAATGCAAAGAAGAAATTGGGTTCAACCATGTACTAGCAAGGTTATCCTAAACCCAATAGGATTTTTTAAACCCAATTGAGATTTCATAAGCCCAATTGCTTATTTCAAATCTAATTCCTTTGTAGTATGACCTCATAGGTTCAATTCTATCTAGTAGTGAGATATATAATGATCTTTATTATAGTATCATTAAAACTTCTTTCAATGGATCGAAACAGTTTCACTATAACTCATTTAGGATTATCGATCCTGAGCAACCCAATGACCTCTCACCATCCACCAGTGACACCTAGCAGTATGTAGTGGCAATCCAGTAGAACCAAAAAAGAACCTCAAGGTGTAGTTCACATGTGATTCAGTTCCTCTATCATGAGTCCCGACTAAATGATAGGTCATGGATAAATCGTCAAACCTCATCATCAGTCATATGATAGATTCGATCAGCTCAAGTTAATTGCAATCCTCATGAAAACTCTTTTCTATCAATCACACTGCTATGGCCACATACTCTCGGATTTAGCCTCTCAAATCTCATAAGATTACTCTCTATCAAGATCGATAGATTCCATCTAGATGCATATTCTACTCCTATAATAGACCAAATGTCACCAACATCTATTATAAGGACTTATTGAGATCATATTTATATGTCAGTCAAACTCTAGTAGCTTTACTGTGAGCAATCATACTATCACAGATCAAAGGACCATTTACACAACTATAGTATTGAGACAATCACTGACGATCGATTAAAAATTCAAGTGATCTCTCGTATGGTCATACTCAGTACTAGTCATTCTCTAACAACTATCCGCACTTGTCACTCAGCATCTCTACACTGTAGATCAGAGACTCATCTACCCAAAGAAAGCGATCTGTGTGCTGGTCTATCCAGATCAATCACCGTCTTCATGATAATACTATGATCGGGAGCATTTAGAAATTATATACATATCTTTAATTCTCAACACCTTAAGAATATGTATCGAAATATTAATTCTATCGATGATTCAAGAATACATCACACTTGAATGAAAATAAACTTATCCTTTTATTGATCAAATCAATGAATTAAGCACAAAATTGTACTCTAGATTTATTACAATATATCAGCCATATGGCTTCTAGGATATACATCTAACAGGAGCCGTCCGTATGTCTGATCGGATCCTACTGGGCGGTCTGATTCTGTCGGACCCTCTGCCACCTACCGGCATACTCCTCGCTGCTCCACTGATCACAGAGGGCCTCCCATACACCCGTTGCATCTTGTGATCCCTGTAGGACTTCCAGTCTGATGGTAATTGAAAATCAGAATGCTTGATGGCGGACTGCTATAGGCTGTATAGTCCATCTCGAAACCTACGTATGGCCACCTACTTGAAGATCAAGCGGCCAGCCTCCTCATCTTAAGGAGATACAAATCGATAGTAATCTTTTAAGTAGAAGCAAATGTGTATTAATAAATAAAATACAAATCTACTATGAATTATTAAATTAAACATCTTTAACTTATCCGGAACATGTCCCAGGCTGCATCACGTGCCTCCAACAGCCAACTGGAGAACATATCCACCAGCCTCGACATCAATATCGGATGATCCTGATAACCACACGAGGTAGGGAGCTCTCTTTAAATGTATTGAAAATTTGATTTTGATCAATAAATGTTAAACTCTACAATGGCTAAATTTTAAATATATTCAGTAAAGATATAATACTTACGAGAGGCTCTGAATACAGATGAGTTCTCTATCCTTCGACTGAGTTAGAGATATCGCAAGCTGGGTGGGTCCTCTACCATGCCTCTGTGTTTGAGAGCCGGTCCTGCTGTGTGTGACTGTGGGGTCACTAGTGACCCTCTGTCGTCCAACCTGAGAGTATCAAGATATCATAAAGAATGTTATATTAGATAATAAAGGATAAAATAACATAAAAAAGAATAACTAAAGTATTAGAGTTTATCACATGACATGTGCCACAAAACTATCTGAGCTGGCTGCATTAGAGCTCCTCCTCCAGAGCTCCCTCCTCGACTGTGACAACTCCAACCTTGGAAAGACATAATCTATAATCTTTAAAAATAAAAATAACTATGTATCATATTGTATTAACTATATACCAGAATAAAATAATTATATATTATATTTATTTAACTATATATCATAATACCTTAATTTTGTACCATATTCATAAAAGTAACGTGCATAATTTATGATTAAAAAAAAATGAGTAATATTAGTTTGAAACATAAATCAGAAAAAAAAATATCTGGCTACATCAATAGGATACTTTTGGCCAGATCTTGATAATGTACGATTTCAGTTTCCTTTTGAGCATCCTAGTTTCTGCAAGGAGTTCTACTTCGATGAAAGGCAACTTGTCACAAGTATTTATCATCCGACGGAGTTTGACTTCTATCTTTATAGCCATGCAGATCAACATATTATCATGTACTGCTGGATGAGAATTATTTTTCTGCTGATATATTGCAGATGCTAACTAACAATCTTACATAATATCTGATCTCTTTGATGAAGGATCGATATCGATTGGCAGGTCAAGGGATAGGTCTGCTATGGTGCGTCATCTATCGTAGATCAAGGACAACATTATTAGAGGCATCAAATTGATCTAGTAAAAATAAATAGATATTTAAGCAAGTGAAGCCCCAGTCCATGACTTTCTAGACTTGTAGGATTTCAAAAAAATTACTATTTATAGGGGGTGTTTAAGGGAAGGCAAGTTTCAGTCCATAATGTACCAGCAAGTTGCTGCTCCAGGGCTAATGACCTCCCAAAGGGAGAAAAAAAGATGTAGGACTCCGAACATGCAAAAGAAGAGATCAGTTCTCATTGCGTAAAATCTTTTGTTGTCCTCGAAAATGGCAAGTAAAATCCATCGGTACCCATCAGATTTTAGACATCATATAGGAATAAGAAAAAGAGCCCATAGCAATCTGTAGAACCATTCCCTTCAATATTCATTAATTAAGTTTGAATCATCATCAAGAAAAATAAGAAGACAACCATAAGAATATAACGAGCAAAATCTATTGGCATCCATCAGCTTTAAGACATCATATGGATAAAAGAAAAAGAGATAAGTCCTTTCAATATCCATTTAGTTTGGCTCATCATCAAGGAAAATAAGAAGGCAACCATAAGAATATAGCAACTAAAACCCATCACATCCATTAGCTTTAAGACATCATATGGGAAGAAGAAAAAGAGGCCAGTTCCTTCAAAATCTATTTAGTTTGGATCATCATCAGAAAAAATAAGAAGGCAACTATAGGAACATAGCCATTGGAAAATAAGGAATTGCAAATTTCTCTGCACCTTTAACCATAAGACAATACTAGCCATCGCTAATGCCGTCGCTAATATTCATAATAGTAGGTGTGCTGGTGCGGGGATGGGGCCGTAGGGTAGGGGCCGCAGGGTAGGGGCTGCGGGCTAGGGGCGGTGGGGCAGGAGCCGCGCGGTTAGGCTGGGAGGGATGGGGCCACGAGGAGACCGACGGAGCAGGGGCCGCAGGGTCTGACCGGTAGGGTCAAGGCGGCCGTAGGTGAGGTGGGGCCAAGCAGTTGGCTCAGGGCTATGGCGTAGGAGGTGTCGATGGGGTCGGGGCGAACGCGAGCGAGGCGGGCCGAGCGATGGGCACAGGACCGCAACGTAGGAGACGTCGGTGGGGTCGGGGCAGCCGTAGACGGGGGTGGAGTCGGGGCAGCTGGCTCAAGGCCACAGCATAGGAGGCACCGACGGGGTCATGGTGGCTGCAAACAAGGCGGGACCAGGGTGGCGGACTCGGGGCCACAACATAAGAGGCACCGATGGGGTCAGGGCGGCCGCAACCAAATCGGTTGGCTTGGGGCTGCGGCATAGGAGGCATCAACGAGATCAGAGTCACCACGGGTGAGGTGGGCCAAGACGGCAGGCTTAAAGCCACAGCATAGGAGGCACGGTGAGATCGGGACACCAAAAAGAAGGATGTGTGGGGAGCGAGGAATGCCAAGAAGGATGCATTGAGGAGGAGGGTCGCCGCTTGGTTAGGAGGAGGCATTGATGAGGTGGGAAAGAGTGGAAAGGAGGAGAACGAAATGGGATTCGCGGAAAGGAGGAGAACGAGTGCAAAATTTTTTTCCTCCGATGGACTGGAGGTGTTGTTTAGCCGGACTATTATCGACGGCAATGATGGCCATCGATAATACGGTCATTACAACTCCATTTTATGTGCTAGGATATTAGCGGCGGTATTTTTCATCGATAATATCCATCCACCGTCGTTAATACTATTAATTTTTTTAAAATATTAAATTTTAATATTAAATTTTTTTTAAATTTTTTAAATAATATTTTTTCAAAATTATTTGCTACGGCATATTATTCCGTCACTAATGTCGTCTATAATATTATTAAATTTTTTTAATATTAAATTATAATATTAATTTTTTTTCTTCTTGATCATTTTTTGGGTGGTTAAAAATTATTATTGAGTTTTCTTAAATTTTTGGGCTTAATTAATTTATGGATCAAGTCCTAGTTGATTTAAACTAGATTTAATTTAATTAGACTTGATTTAATTTGAGACTAATTAGATTTTAATATTTCAAGTAGGACTTAGATTCAAAGTCTAATTGAATTAGATTTGACAAGATTTCAAATTGGATTCGAATATATTTGAATTAGATTTGAATTGAACCCAAATTGAAAATTATTTTTCTTAATTGATTTAAATCAGATTAAATTTAATTAAGCTTAACTTAATTGAAGGATAATTAAATTTTATAATCAAATTAAGATTTAGATTCAAAGTCTAATTGAATTAGATTTGACAGATTTTCGAATTGAATTCGAATCAGGTTTGAATTGGATTCGAATTGAACCTAAATTGAAAACTATTTTCTCTTGATTGATTTAAATCAATTAAATTTAATTAAGATTTACTTAATTTAAAAATAATTATATTTTATAATTTAAGTAGGACTTAGATTCAAAGTCTAATTGAATTAGGATTGACAGGATTTTGAATTGGATTCGAATCGGATTCGAATTGAACCCAAATTGAAAATTATTTTCTCTTAATTGATTTAAATTAGATTTAATTTAAGTAGGTTTGACTTAATTTGAGATTAATTAGACTTTATAATGCAAGTAGGACTGGGATTCAAAGCCTAATTGAATTAGGTTTGACAGAATTTGAATTGAATTTGAATTAGGTTTGAATTGGATTTGAATTGAACCCAAAATGAAAATTATTTTCTTCTAATTAATTTAAATCAGATCAAACTTAATTAAGAATGACTTAATTTGAGAGTAATTAAATTTTACAATCTAATTAGGACTGGATTCAAAGTCTAATTAAATTTGGTTTGACAGAATTTTAATTGGATTCGAATAGGATTCAAATTAGATTCGAATTGAACCCACACTGAAAATTATTTTCTTCTAATTAATTTAAATCAGATTTAATTTAATTAATTTTGATTTAATTTGAAGCTAATTAAATTTTATAATCTAAGTAGATTTAGATTCAAAACCTAATTAAATTAGATTTGACAGGATTTCGAATTGGGTTCGAATCGGATTCGAATTAGTTTGAATTGAACTCAAATCATTTTCTGGATTATTAGCGATGAAAAAGTATCACTGTCGCTAATTCCATCGCTAATAATTTTATTAAAAAAAATTATTTTTTCAAATTATTATTCATTATTTTTAAAAAAGTTATGAGCGATGGAAGATTTCCATCGCTAATAACCCCAATTCATCATCGCTAATAATTATTTTATGCTTAAATATTATGAAAAAATTTAAACACTTTTACCAATGACTTTTACCATCACTAATAATTAAATTATCGTCGCTAATAGTATTAACGACGGTAAGATTTTTGGTCGTTTTATGGTGGCTAAAAGGTATTATTAGCAACAGAATTTTTTTCGTCATCAATACCATCACTAATATTCAATATTCTTGTAATATATAATTTAGTTACATGATTTATCTTTGGATATTTTCATATATGGGCATCGAAGAGGTTTCTTATTTTTCATCCAGAGAGATGATAGTTTTTAGAGATGAGACCGACAGGGGTGGACATGATATGCCATTCGTCTTAGATGCATTGTGGAGATTTAGGTAAAAAAATTTATATTATAAGTATTATATTTTTACTTTTATAATTGGTTATGGTTAAATTATAATAACAATATCTATAGATGGAATGTTCTGTTTCGTGTGAAGGATGTGTCCGTCCATATCGTATGTGCTTATAAAGATCAGTTAGACTGCTTAGATAATACTAAAAGATGGCAACTTATTTCACATTTATGATTATAATTTTAAAAATTTTTGAAATAATATTCAACTTATAATTATTAATAGAGATATATTTATTTTTTTATTAGTTCATCTGGGAGCCTTGCATACCAGATGTTTGGCATGTTTGCCACATGTGTACTGATGGATAGGATATTTGGATGGCACAAGTGCCTCTTATTTGCTTTGATATCGTGGAGTGGCATTTTTCAAATCGTGTACTTAAGCAATTTGGCCTACGTCAGTCGATACCACAATGTACGACACAGGACTTGCTCTTCATGGTATACACCGACGAGGCAGGTCCAACACTATTTGAGATATTACACATGCCACCTATATCGACAGATGGCACGATCGCTGATATTTTATTGTTTCTGGTGAGCCAATTCTTGGAGGCATTCCATACAATCGAGAGTATATAGAGTGGTATCGACAGATTACCCATTCAATGGTAGAAAAGTCAAATTATTTAAAGCTCGGATACTATGGATAGGGAGAGACGATACAGATGGTGATAAGCCCATCTCTAATGCAAAATATTTTATATAATTCTGTTATATCTTTATTTTATATTCTATAATATATTGCTAATTTTATTTTTGCTATATAGACTGAATATTTTTCGGATCTTATGTGGACACTTATCGTGCTCTGTCTATGACTGATGAAGATGAGCGGATCCAGATACTATGGGAGATGGAGAAATCATATTTAGGGATGTTGATGACAATTGGCTATGAGTATATTACTATGCCTTGGCATAGAGCATCTGATGCACCAGATATGAGAAATACACCATCACCATATGTTCCAGATATGCCATCACTATATATTTCGCAGATGTTATCATCGTATGCTCCATATATGCCACCACCTTATGATCTATAGATGCCAGTCTTCATCTTCCTACATGCTCAGATGGCAGCAACGAATCCCATTGGCATCATGAGTCTTCATCTGAATGGTCTGAGCAGTTGAAAACTATTTCAGTCCCCTATCGGTATGACTATTTTGTTACAGGCCCATTCTTAGATCCAAATGAGGGGTTGAGGGGGTCACTCAGCTCGTAGATGCTCCGACAGCACATATTATTCCTCATATATATGACCACGAGACATCCATTGATATAGGGAAGAGGCCATCACAGGTGACATAAGAGCTGGAGCAATTGTTGAGGACCTTCCTGATAAGGTCTAAGCGACCACGAGCACCACGATGTCTTTGTGGTACTTAGTATTTTTTAGACATATAGTACTATGGGATTTCTTTTTGTAGATTTGATATTTTTATTCTATCTTATATTATTAATTATTATTTCTATTAGAGATTAGTTTAGATATTTTACTTGTTAATTTCAAGTGTTAGGATGCTATGAAATTTTTGGACATACCACGCTAAAAAGGCCATATAAATCAAAATATAAATAATAATAATATGTCGAATAATTCAATTACATCCCTTAAAATAGCAAGCAACAAGCTTACATAAGTTAGCTCCACTTCTCTAATGTATGGGAGAAATATATCATGTTAAAGTGCCAATTGAGAGGACATACATACTCCAACGAAAAAATTATGTATCAAGTTTTTGTGATTATTTTACCGTATATTCATCAAGCATCTCTAAATATCTCTAAAACTTGCCATATTTCCTCCACCTCTCATCATCCTGTTCCTAAGAATATTAGAAAAGATTTCAGACCATTTGGAGGAAATTTTAGATTTTTTTGAAGTCAAAAATTAGTTAAAAACTTAGTTGAGGCGTGGCATGCTGAGTTTTAGCCAAAACAGACCTAAAAGCACCATTCAAAATAGCAGTTTCAAATTTTTTTTGGTTCCGCATAGACTACGGAGGGTAAGCTGGGGGCAGAAAGCGCTATTTAGAATGATATTTTTTTAGATAAAAAATATAATTTCAAATAATATTTTTATTTTTTGTACCGATTTGATAAATAAGTTCAAAAGCATATCATTTTGATAAAAAAAAAATTATTTACATTAGTAAAGTACTCTGATGCATTTCATGGGATGTGGAAGGCACTTGAGATCCAGATTGCAACCCTCATATGTGATGTAAAAAAATGATTGGAAGGTTGCACCCTCCTGGGCAATAACCTCCCAAAAATAAAATGCTAATGAAGAATTGGAAAAAAAAAAAAAAAAAATAAAAATAATAGTGATTATTTTTATCTTTTCAATAGTTTCTGCTATGTTCCTTGATTCAGAGATAGTCTGCTATTTTCCCACCCCTCAAGCTAAACCCAACTTCCTCGGACGATCTCCCAATTCTTTTATCTTCCCACTGTTCAAAGCACCATTTAAATAATCTGAACTTGATTTGAAAAAAATTGAGAAATGACCACCCAGTCTCCTCCATTCTGAGAATCTTCCCCCCAAGAGTAGAAGTTTCATTCTCCTCTGATCAAAGAAGATCAACGGAACCGGCTAGTTAGGTATGGGATTTCCTTCTTTCGTTTAAATACGGTTTAACCTATTCCTCTATCGTTATAAGAAAGGGGCACCTCTGCTCCATTCCATCAACTAACGTCTCAAAAAATTTTTATGCATCACGGACGGTATAAAAAATCTGATGTAAAACGCATCACTTTATAGGATTAATTTACATAATCATCATTTTCTAACATGCATTTAATATTTATAATTTTATTTTTTTGTTAAAAATTTTAAATAATAAAAATATTATATTTTTTGAAAAAAAATTAAGATATCTTATATCTATATTATGACATCCTACGTACAGAAAATCATGATTTTGATATAGGATATCATAATATGGATCATAATTTTTTTTCAAAGAGCAGCAATATTTGCGTCATTCAAAATTTTCAAATAAAAAAGTAAAACTATAGATATTAAATACGTGTTAGAAAATGGTTGGGCAAAAATATCACATCTATATCATGACATCCTGGATCATATTACGACTTCCTATGACATGCTGGAAATCATAATTTGACGCAGGATATCATAATATACCATAGAATGTCATAATTTTTAGATCATATTATGACATTCTGCATGTAGAAAATCATAATATATCATAAAATATTATAATATTTTTAAAAGATAAAAATATTTTCATCATATAAAATTTTTAAATAAAAATATAAAATTATAAATATTAAATATATATTAAAAAATAATGACTATATAGATCAATCATGTAAACGTTGAATTTTCTGCTCACATGTGGCGCACACAGAATTTCCCAACGTACCATTTTTTTTTTTTTTTTCATCTTTTCCCTTCTACAAGCAAGAGGAAATTGGCAATATGGATGAGAGACGTGGATCAACCACGTGGCACACTCACGGCCAAGAAATGGTGGATGTGGACCGGCCACTGGACGAGCATCATATGGCATGGTCAGTGCCTGCAGATATCACAATCGAGAAAACGATGTGGCATGGTCCAAATAGCCCAATTCAATGCACCTTTGTTCTCCATTAAATTATGTGACGATCCTTTTCTACATAAATAGCACCCAAAACATTCTTTATTTTGCAAACTATGTGAGGACAGTCCAATCCTTACAAAATCACGATACATCAGCCTTTTTTCCATACATATGTATATATTGTTGCCTTTTCACTATTTATCTTAACCACCGTATCTATACACCATATTAACGCATTCCAAAGCTTATAAAATTATAGTATATCAGATTTTTTTTTTTTTTTCTTCATCGAAGTTATATCCTTTGTACCATGCCACGAAAATACTATGTGGATCAATTAGGTGATACGATGCACCTCACATCAGATTTTCTACACCGCAGACGGTGTACAAAAAATTTCGCACCATAACCATTCCACTATTTATTCTAACCATTGTAGCTAGAAAGGGGTTCAGGGCCTTCAGGCCTCCCAAAATGCCACCCTGTGTCACAAAGGGGTTGGTTGGCTGGTTTGGCTGAAAGTAATGGGAAAATAAATCGCTACCATATTTGGAACAAAAATAAACGACCAATAAATATCCAATATTGCCCATAAATAGGCCATAAATAGCCAATAAATTTAAGGATATTATCTGAGTATTATTACCTGAGTTGTTTGTTTAAAAATATTTTTAAAAATTTAACAATATTTCTATATAAGATTACCTTCAACTAAAGGTATTAATTTTTTTCTAATGTCATTTTCTCAAATATTTTTTCTACCAACAAAACATAATAAAATTCTTTTTCCTACAATCATTTTTTTAGATAAATAATTTAAAAAAACATCAGATTATCTCATAATCTCACATACCCAACCAAAAGCACTCATACTGAAAAATAACATAGCTGTGCCGCATGTTATTTTGCAAATGCTTTGCTACAATGGCCAGCTCGGCAGAAAAAAAAGATGGTTAACATCCAAAATCAATCATAGACCATCCAATTCAAAATCTAATCCATATGCATGATTCACACTGTTTAAATAAATAGAAACCAACATTCTGCGGGGGTCAGTGATTTACTGAATTGTGTCAAGTTAGTATTTGTATGAGACAAATATTTTGATCTCTTTCTTCATTTAGTACGCAAGTTTAAGACTTGAAGCCAAATATAACTTATTTATTGAATAAGTAATGGAACTCAATATCCATAACAGGTTTAATAAAAGGGTTGATCTAGATGAGACTCAAGTTGGACACAGTTTAACTTTAAACCAAGCTTAGTACAATAGAAATCAATGTAATAGGATGAACTTGGGGACAGAATTAACCAACGGATGTTGACCCACTAATCACGTTACTAGCCTGTACTTCATATCATAGTTCAAAAACTTCTATCTTTAACATGTATTTGCATCCATTTATGAATTATGCTTGTGTAAAATTTAGTCTAAATCCAGTAAATGCCAGAAACATATATATCTCATAAAAACAGTCTGTAAGTCTTTGTATGATGTCACATTCAAGATAAAGGGGGTTCTGAGAGACCTCCAAAAGCAAATCTTTCACATGCATTAACATCATCTTTGCATGCCCAGTCACACAAAAGAATTAAAGGAAAGAAAAAAGGCAAAACTTTGTCACCAAATGGCAACTTAGCTAGACCCAGGAGAGTGTACCACTCGGCTAAGTTGCACCATTGCCTTCTGTAGTACTTAATATATCCACTGCATGATGAGCTTTCTTAATCCCGGGCCTTCAGGCATTCATTCATAATCCAGAGATGCACATATTTGCAGTTAGAAGAGGTTGGCATTAATAAGGCAACATGGTATTGGATGCCCATTGCTCTTAAAATCTTTCATCTAAACAGGCATATAGCCAGTCCATCCACTGCTCCTGCCCAAAAGAGAGACTAACAGAAACAACAAAGAATAAAATAGCTATTTTAAGCATATTCTCAAGCTTCCTTAAAATATCATATTTTCAAGAAAAACCTCAGCCCCCCAAAGGATAATGCCATTGTGAAAGAGAATCTGTCCCACGAGATTGTGTCCACAAATGGTTCTGGCTTTTGCCAAAGAATTCCACCAATGTGACTCACCCCAATCAAGATGAGTTGATGGCATCCATTATGGAAAGTAATTTTTTTCACTTGCATGAATGATGAAATAAAACTTATTTTAAGGAGCATGTTATCAATTATTTTGGACTTTCATCTGTTCCCCAATTTCAAACTTAGAAAGTCTGTCTTCAACATCCTGCAGTTCGGGAATTATCAAAGAGTTTGAAGATCCAAGAACCACAAAATCAGCACCAATTGGTAAATGGTCACTGGGGTGATAGTGGTTAGGTAGCCCCCCAATAATATCAGCTGATTGTGGCCCTGGAACTTCAAGTAAACTAACTGGTTTCAGGTAGCCAGGATCTGACAAGAATATGTAATCAAGTGTTCCAGTGAAATCAGGAGTGCAGTTTGTGAATGGCGGTTCTCCTCCATTTGTTGCATAGAGACTGCATAATTGGATTGCTGGTGCTTCCGAATCAGAATTTGCCGATACAAGGTATTGGTAGACCTGGATAAAAAACAAAATTATTAGATGTGCAAAAGGTGATGATAAAATTAGAAATTTTAAACCCAAAGGCATATTAAACAATACATATTGGTTCACAATATCATGTGAGAGAAAAAAAGGAAAGCACCTACAGAATTATAAGAGTATTTACCTAATGAAAGTATATGGTAAAGAACAACTAGAACTACTTGTGCAGTTGAACCAGACTGTATGCTTCACAAATAGATCTGTGCAAAAATGGTCCAACCTGGCCCATGTACTGACAATCTTAGGCAAATGTTTTCAGC
This sequence comes from Elaeis guineensis, assembly GCF_000442705.2. Classification (NCBI taxonomy): domain Eukaryota; kingdom Viridiplantae; phylum Streptophyta; class Magnoliopsida; order Arecales; family Arecaceae; genus Elaeis; species Elaeis guineensis. Next base: position 7,062,533 of record NC_026003.2, on the reverse strand, counting down.
TCGAAGAGTCAAGCAAGACCTAGATTTCAAGACCTGAAACAAAATTGGGCCATGCTCGAGCACAATTTTCAATATAATATAATTGTTTTATATAATATATTTAAAGAATAAGAAGACTAACGCTAATATATTTAAAGAATTAGAAGACTTAACACTAATCTAGAGCCCCTCTTATTCTCTATCCTCCTCTCTAGCTGCCACCTCCCATACTAACACCCCCCTACTAGACAACAGGCTCTGAGTTGCTCCCACACCTACCCCTGGATCCCTCCCTCTTCCTCTCTCTCTAGCACTCCTAGCGCCGAAGAGACTCAACAAGTCACCACTCACTCTCTTTGATCCTTCCTTTCCGCCTCTCGCACCCCCCAGCCATGCTACCAGAGCTGCTTGGATCGGGCCAAGCCAAACCTGCATCAAGTCAGAGCTAAGACGAAGTTGTCTAGGACACCTCAGATCAAGCCCCGACCCTCTCTTTCTCTCCCTGTATTGGGCTTGGGTTACAAATTTCTGGCCCCAGGCCAGATCCAGTTAGGCTCAGATTCACCATTTTTGTGTTCATATCGAACTTTGATCTAGCCCGGCCCAAGAAATACACAAGTCTATCCACCAATGACTAGAATGGTTAACTCTTACCATGAATGAAATAAGGAACTACACAGTCGGATATTTCTTGGAAATGTTTTTGTCCATCGTCAAATTTTGGAAAACTATACAAAAAACCATCTGCAGTCAACAATACAACCTAATGACCAAGCATGTGCAATAAATAAGCCATGCCTGGGGGCTAGAACATTAATCATCAAAACATTGACTATATTAATGCCATATGATAAAATTTAATTCTGAATCATCTGAGGTCAACAGTACAATCTTATGTTGCAACTATTCCATTGTTACAAGCACACTAATGCCCTGAGATCAAGCCCTTGGTAGGGCAAAAGTTTTCTTATGACTAATTATCATAACCTATTTGGAAAATCCAGCAGGATTGGTTAGATTTCCCCCAGGAATCAGGCTTGTTGGCTGCCTAGCCTGTATTTTTCTAAAGGCCCATCCTAGTTTTAGCCTAAATCCTATATATGAGCTTGTTGCTTTGTAGGAAAGCAAAGAGACCCATGGAGGTCTTTTTTCCTGCCACAGGATTTGAGCTGTGGGTGTATTGGGTTGATATAGACCCTGCTCAAATAGATTACAAACTCCATGAATCCAACAGAATATCCAGCCCAATCGTATGGGATTTCCCAAACAGGCCCTCAATTTCTCAAATATCCTCGTTCCTCTATTTTTTGACCAAATAATTATAATCTATTACAATTTGTTTCTTGATAAATAAAGGCCTGGCCATCAACCAATCAAAAAGTGTTGTGATTCTTAGTAGGGACCATTTGCAAGCAACAGCTCAAATTCTTTGCTCCCAAGTTGTAAATCTCCCATCACTTACCTCGTTTTACCCTTGGTCGACAGGAAATTAAACAAAGCAGAATGGAGAATTCTCATCAAAAAATTTGACAGGAGATTAGAAATGTGGAATAGCAGATCTCTCTTCTTTGGTGGAAGATTGACTATGCATCATTTCGGTAATTTCTTCTCTGCCTACTTATAATATGCCCATCTTCCTACTATAAAAGTGGGTTGTAAAAAAGATAGACAATATATGTGAGAGCCAGTCCAACTGGACCCACTCTAGCACAGCCGAACCAAAGTCCACAAGGGGATTAATGAGTTCACCAGCCCAAATTCGGCCAATTGTTTGCCGATTTACCAAAGAAAGGTCAGCATAGAGTTCGTCAACTTCAACCAGGGATGTTTGGTAGATGGTTTGCCGATTGCAATCCAAATACAGGAAAAAAATATCGGGGGTGTCCTTTATTTCATTTAAAAACATACAATAGCCCCCTACCTCCCCATTTTGTAATGCCTGCCGGAGATTGTAGCACCAATTGAAAATTGCAATGCCTACCGATAGTCCCCCTCAGGACTCATCAGCCGGCTATCAGTTAGCCAAAAGAGGGGAAGCCACAGCTTCACCCTTCCATTTAAATCGATCAACCCCCATCCTCCCCAAACAACTTCCCTCTCAACCAGCTACCAAGGAGGCCACCACCTTCCTCTAAACCACCTCGTGGAGGCCACTGCTTCTGTCACCACCATCCTTCCCTATTTCACCCATTTGCCCTCCCTCCACTCTTCTAGCATCTCTCCTCTTCCCTGTTTCACCTTGTGACCGAGATCATCGCTTCGCTTGACACCAGAACTTATCTCTCTACTGCCATCTTAGCTGCCAGAGCCCTAGCCGATAAGTCCTCTCCCTCTTCTTCTTCCTCCCTTCTCTATCTCTTGCACTGCCATATGATGGTCAGGAAAGGGCCATCCCTTTTTCATCGATGCCCCCCACTGCGTTGTCAGGAACCAAGGCCATCAATGGTGAGCCGCCGCTCCCTTTCCTCTCTCCTCCCCTTCCTCTCCCTCTCCATTTCTTCCCATGGAAACCCCATTCCCTGCCTCTGGCTCTCTCATTTCTCTCCCTTCTTCTCTTTCTCCATCTCTTTATCTCTCTCTCTCTCTCTCTTCCTCAAGTGTTGTGATGCTAGTGGGGTGGATCCTCCGCCTACGCTACATTGTAAGTCACGCATGAGAAGTCCTAACCCCACATTTGAGGTCATTGCGAACTCATCTTAGATCAAGAGAGTTGGTATCCTAAAGGTTAGTTATAAAATCGGAGATGAGCATCCAAATCTTGGCTATATTTGGTGGACCTGGAAGTAACCTCTGATCTAGGACTTTGACATGTGATCCAGGTGGGGCCCTCAAACCTAGAGATTTCCAAGATTATAAAATAATATCTATATTTGTTTTAGAGGAAATCTAATCATTTATACCATGTCGCATATAACTTAGTTGAAGATATTCTCAGTATTTCCTAAGTTGATCTATAACTATCTCAATCTTTAATGATTTTATCATGCATGCCATACACACTGATTTAAAATTATTTTGCTCTATTATATATCTTTTTTTTGGAAAGCATACTAAATATTTGAAATTAAAATTTATGAAAATTGTTTATGCATATTTATATTTAATTAAATATTCTACATGCTCGACATAGAAGAATAATAAAAAACTACAAGATCAAGCATGAAATATGTTACTAGAGCATGACCATGAGCATGACGAATGATTTGCATGATAGTATTTGAAAGAAATGTTAAAACTTGTTTTTGAAACTGTACGGATATTTGAGCATGATCATAAGTATGACGATTGCTTTGCATAATGATAGTAATTGAAACAAAATTTAAATCCCATTTTAATACCGATTTGAAAGAATTATGCTCACTATATATCTGACAAAACCAATTTCGACATGGATTTATTGAATACTCTTTAGCTAACTATGATTCAGATCTAGCCACTAAGACTAATCATTGGCCATATATTTAAATATTAGTTTCTTCCATGCCTAGCCAGTCGGGGCTAATTGCCAGTAGAGCTAGTTCCTTTCAAGCCTAACGAATTGGGATTGATCACTAGCACATGCAAATAGATAGCAAATTCTATACTCAGGAGCTGGTCTCTCTACCTTGTCACGGGGTGAATTGTGGCCATATGAACCAGCACTAGTTCCTTTTTCGAGCCTAGCCAATTAAGACCAATTGCTAGCATAACCTTATGGACAAAATGTTTTATATTCAGTAGCTAGTCTTTTTCAAATCTTGTCACAGACAGATCGTGGCCATAGTTGCAAATGCTAAGATATAACTGATAGTTTATATACCTTAATTTGGAAATTTATTTCTTGATCAAATGCATTAGATATTTTGAAAATTTATGTTGCTAGATGCATTAAATATTTCAAAATTTGTACTAATAACTGATAAACATATTTTGTGTCAAGTATTTATCAAAATGCTTTTATGTTTAATTGAAAAGCTTATATGATGAAAATTGATATTTTATGCATAATAATACTCGATCCAACTAAAGAAGGTGACTTACTGAGCTTTAGCTCACTCAAGTCTTTTAATATTTTTCAAATGGTGAAAAGTATATTGGATGGGGACTATGGACTGAGAGAAGGAAACTAGGATTACTTTAGTGTATATGTACTTTTCTTAAGTTAACGAATAGAAGACAACTACATGTTTTTACTTTATTTCATAAGATTGTCAGGACAATCATTTTAAATTTATTATTCTAGAATTATTGTTGTTGTAATAGTACCACTATCTAGATTTTGAATTAATATTTTGTATGAAAAAGGTATATCCTGTAGAGATTAAATCCTACAGATGTGCGGCCATCTGCCACGCACTTGGCTCATGCTTTTGGGTCAGGGAACGGCAGCATGAGGATAGGCTTCTTCTGGAAGGAAGCTATAAATGCAAAAGGATTTTCCTATTGGCAAATTGGACAACAATATGCAAGGAAAGAAAGGGAGCACGGAATTAGAAACCTGTCAAACATGAATCTTGCTCTCCTTGCAAAGTGGGGATGGTGTCTGAGATATGATATAAACCTATGAAGAGAAAGGTAGCTTGGAATTATCATAGGAATGTGAATTTGAAACCACTTAAAGAAAGATGAGGCATACCAATTTCCCATATTTGGAAAGACATCATGAAAACATTAATAGCTTTGTGGAATAGACAGATTTGATATTGGGGATCCTAAAGACATGAGATTACGGAAGGATGTTTGCACAAAATATGGGGCTTTGACATATGAATTCCCAAGGATCTATGGAATGAGCTTAAAAAAAAAGAGGTAACCATGAATTCTCAATTCAATAAGAGATTGACAAGATCTATCTCTCATGGCCAAACCTGGGTATTAGGAAAACCCTTGGAAGTTTTGCCTTGTTTATTCCATGTTCATACTCAAACCTGGGTACCAGGGTTTTCTCTCTGGCTCTAATGTTTGTAACCCTGTAATTTGTACTAGTTTCTTTCTCTTATTTCTCAATAAATTTGGATGGGCTTAGACCCTCCTACTTTCCTTAAGAGGAAAACTTTTGGACAAGGTATGAAGTATGAACATGTGACATCAATAGGAAGCTATGCACACATAGAGAGAGGATAGAAGGTAAAATGAAAACTAACCTCATCTCCAGGAGTAGAATTGAAATCACCAGCTATAATAACGGAAGGTGTAGAGCAAAATTTGTTTGAAACAATTTCTTTGAATTGTGAAACTCGTCTTCGAAGATATTTTACTTGCGCAAGCTTTACATCAGCCCAATTTGGATCCCTACAGCACCAGGACTTCAAGTTAATAATTAAATATCCAGCAAAGAAACTCATAAGCACAATATAAATTAGAATGTTCAAAAAGGATTTTTTGCATACATACCCTCCTAAACATTAAAATTTGTATAAATATCCTTCCAAAATTGATATTTACATATACCCTCATAAAATACTTATTTTGCATGTATACTTTTTATTTCCTTTTTCTTTGCACATGTACGCATACCATCAAACACCGTTAAGAAATTAGCGATTTAAAATTGAAATGACTGAAATACCCTTAATGGGTACACCTACAAAAAGAAACATTTATAAGGATATACATGAAAATGGCAATTTTGCGAGTATTCATGTAATTTTATATATTTAAGAGGATATATATGCAAAGAAATCTTTAGATTTTTTATATGAATGCCCACCTAAATATTGGTTTTGCATGAGGACCCTTCCAAAATTGATATTTGCATGCATACCCTTACAAAATGTTGTTTTTGCATGAATACCTTTGACAAAATAGTTCAGTTGATGCCATTAGTCAAAATCATGGTCTTCAGAACCATCCCGAACCAGCCGATTCGGGGCATGCCGAACTGGACCGACGGAGAATCGAGACGGTTCCGACAGAAAAAACGACACATGCCGGTGCCGGAGAAGAAAAAGAAGGAAACAAAGGAAGAGAGAGAGGAGAGGGAGAGGCCGCTGGAAGCCGGTGGTGGCCCTCTGTCACTATCGGAGGCCGGTGGAAGCTCGATTCGCCCAATAGAGCTGTCGCAACGAGCGAGAAAGAGAGAGAGACAAAGGGGGAGGCTGTCGGAGACAGGAGGATGGGATGGCAGAGGGGCTGTCGGAGGTCTCTGAAAGCCGCTGTGGCCATCAAATGGCGGAAGCGGTGCGGACGAAGTCGCGGTTGCGGAACAGGAGCGACCACCTCTCAGATTTTTAAAAAGAAAGACTAACAATGAAGCAGGCACTTGATTTGCCGGCTTCACTATTTTAGAATTTTTTTAAAAAAATTTAAAAATAGTGAAGTTGGCAATCCATTTGCCGGCTTCACTATTTCAATTTTTTTTAAAAAATTTAGAAACAGTGAAGCCGGCAAACCCATTGCCCGCTTCACTGTTATTGGACTTTTTTAAAAAAGCCTGTGAAATAGGAACGATCGCTCCTGTTCACGCCATAGAGTCGCAGGCGGTATTTATGCCGTCCGACGGCCACAACGGCCAGCCTAAGGCCCTCTGACGGCCTCTTCGACGGACCTCTCTCCCTCTCTTCCTCTTTCTTTCTCTTCCTCTCTTTTTCTCCTCTATTGGTTCGCGCTGCTTCGATCCGATACGAAACCATACCAAACTATACCGCCGGCCAACCGGAACGGCCACTGATACCAAAACTGAGAACCTTAGTCAAAATCATATCTATTTAAATTAAAAAGTAATTAGAATTATGAAATTATCTGCTTACTTCAATTAACAGGTCTCACTAGAACTTCCCTTCTCCCTAATAACAAAACCTTTTTGTTATCTAATTGTCAAATGGATCTATTCCTGAGAAATATTTTCATACAAAAATATTGATGAGCAAATGCTAGACTAATTTGAATGTTAAAACAAGTTGAAATAGATAAAAATAGCTTTTTTTTTACGTGTATACCCTCCTAAATATATTAAATTATATGAATACCCTCGCAAAGTTGCTATTTGCATGTTTACTTATAAATATTTTTTTTTGTATGTCTACTCATTAAGGATGTTTCGGTCATTTTAATTTTAAACTGCTAATTTCTTAACGGCATTAATGATATGCATAAATATGCAAAAAAAAAAAGAAAAGAAAAAAAAGGGCATACATGCAAAACAAGTGTTTCACGAGGCTATACATGTAAATATCAATTTTAAGAGGATATTTATACAAATTCTAACATCCCGGAAGGTATGTACGTAAAAAATCCTTTTAAAAAAGGGGCATAATTAAAAAAGGAAAAAAAAAAACTACTAGTGCCGTCGCGTCCAAAAATTATCCATTAAAAGAATAGCTCAATAACAAGTCAAAACAGAGCAATAGATTGAGACAACTTGAAAATTTCATAAGAAATTGAGAATTAGGTGGATCATAATGTCTTTGTTGGCCATGAAAACTGCAAAGATTGATAATGATCTCATTTACCAGTAAATGTGTGTATTTGCCACAACAATCAAATGATTAGAAGGATCTCTAAGCTTAAAAGCCATCAATAAGCCAACACAATCACGTTTCAATCTGACACATGGATCATTAGGATCTCCTTGATCACCATGACTGTTCGCTTTTGTAGAATCTGCAAGGAGCTTATATCCAAGAATATTAATAACTTGATACCAAAATGATATGACTAAATGTCAGGAGATTAGAAATTTGAAGCAAGATATTATGGTTATTTCAATGACAGCTACTGATAATAGATCAAGGTAGTCAAATTCATTACACTAGCATAAACGGCCAAAATATGAAAATGCCAAATTACAAGGGATCCTTGAAAGGTTGACAAAGAACACAGGGCCTATTAAATCAGAGGAAGCATACATGTTTCCAAATTAGTGTCTCTGTGCATTTATGTGGCTATAATACACATAGAATGCAGTTATGTCCACTGCCAAATTCAATGATCAGAGTTGCAAAATAAAATACATATCAGTGGATGCAAATCTACAAGGTGTAAAATGCTGCCTTCTTTCCTATGCATCAAGGCCTCCATAAATCAACACCCTTAGATACTACCATGATCATTAATTTGGAAGGATTTAATGCATAGGCAAAAGATCTTCAATGTAAAATTTTTGTTCATAGGAATCTTAGGCGTTATATTATATTATCATTCCACAAATTGATTATTAAACCTGGCAAGCCCTCTGTTTACACCCTATATGTATTATAACTGCACCCTATAGGATAAAGAGCTCAAGGTGCACTGGTACAACTGTTGCTGACACACACAAAGTATAACAAAAAAAAAGAAACCATACTTCATATAAAGGAATTGCATACCTTTTCCAGATGCTTCCTCTCTTCTATCAACATCAAGTGTGTTATTGCTTTCAATTTCAGTTGGAACATTCTCATAATCAATACCGTTCACAAGATCATTGTAATGTATTTCTTCCATTAGGATCAATTCCGCACTGCAAAAAATTGGCAAGAAGTTGAACAAAATGTTCATTAAGAAGAAGTAAATTCTATGGTTGAACTTAATAAATAAATAAAGGAAATGCCCTTGAATCATTTGACAAAATAGCAGTTTTGCACATCAGCTTGTAAGCTATTCCAACCAGTTGGATCATGAATATATGAAATAAGAAATTAACAGGAAAAATAGTAAGATACGTATACTATTAGTTAATTCAAATTGCTATTGACTCCTGAAACAGCAAAACCATTAGGGAGCCATACCCCTCTTCCTACTTTCCAAGTTTGTCTTTGGAGCAACCTGGGAATTGATAAGAGCACTTGCATTATATAAGCCATATTCCTCCAGTTTCCTTCTCCCTCTCAGACATATATATTGTCCAAAAGGCACTGCCACAAAGGGTGTGTCTACCAAAAAAGCACCGTCCTTTAAAAATGTCTTCTAAGCAAATTCCCTTTGAAAATGCCATCCTCTATGATATTTCATGATAGTGATCTGATTAAAAAATCCATACCTAAATATCATGTGCAAATGCACACGCCAAATTCTAGTAATTAATATTTATACTTCTCAAAAGAAGACTAAGAAGAAACCTCTGCAATCCTTGAGAACATAACTGGCTTCAAGAATTAGAAAGGACTGCCAAACTGTCCCAAATCGGGATCTTTGGGACATACTGAATCAGATCAAGACAAAACCTCTTCTCCCTCTCTCCCCTCTCCCCTCTCCTTCTCCTTCTCCCCCTACTCACTCTCTACCCTCCTGGTTCCAAAACACCTGAGCTCAATTAGGGTACATATCGTACTATACTGACCGGTTGCCGATCAGTACATTCCCCAAAATCAGTGCAGCAAATCTTGATTAGAAAGATATATATAATCACAATGCTTAAATTCTATGAAGAATTTTTCAGTTTCTTTGAAATGCAAAGCTTTCTCAAATTTCTTAAATTCCGAGTTTAGTCCCAAGTCTCATTTCTTATAATCCAAAAAATATATCTTGCTTTAATGTAGTGTGTTGCACACTAGTAGGGCAACAACTGTCTAGCCACTCAATATAAGATTAAGTAACATGACATTGTTAAACATTTAAAAAAGAATGTCACACTGTAAATCCATATATACTCCTCATAAATATCACATACATCTCAAATTAACACTCATGGTGCGTTTTTTCAAAAGTCATAGTAATCTATAAGATGGTGAAAGAAAAAACAAGGTATCAAAATATTTGTTATTTGATTTGTAAGAATACTTGAAAAAAAAGAAGTTTCATGTAGAGGAGTAAGAATCCTACAATAACTCCCAAAGATGTTGATATTAGTACCTCAAATAGTTGGAAGAATATATGAAGAATAATTAGTGATTCAATCCAAATTTTATAAAATGAGAAAGGTGTCAACCTCTGCTTCTAGGGTAATAACCTTCCAAGTTTTTGACTCTTTGATGCAAGCAATAAGCCATGCAAAAAAATCAGTGACAAAATCTTCCTACTGCATTGAGTTTTTGTGAATAATAAGATCAGTCATTAAATCAAAATCCTCAAATATTTTGCAGTCAACTCCCAGTTAACCTCCTATATCTGGTTATATCAGGAAAAAAGAAATGACTCTAGATCCATCTTAAGAATCCCTATTTCACATACCAAAAAAACATGTGATTTTAGGTCTCAAAAAATTCCAAGTTCACATGATCCATTTTTTATCTTCAATGAATGATTTGAAGCACAAACTTAAAAAAAAATTGCTGTTACTCGGACATAAAGACCTGCCAAACAGAAGTAGGGGGAACCAAAGTAGCAATGTTTAAAATTACAGATACATAACCCAGAGATGTTCAAAAGAAATGAAGTTAAACACTAGCACATTAAAGAACACTGTAGATGATGTAGACCTGTGGAGAAATTGTCTTTTTAGACATTACCTTTGGTATCTCAAAGATATACAAGAGTAGATTTGCTACACTATATTGCACTATAGAAAGATACAGTTCTTATACCTGCTAGACCTGTAAAAAATCCCACACCCATCTCTTTTTTGCCCAGTTCTTTGAATGTAAAGACTTGAATATCCAAGGCTCTCCATGTTGCTTTTGTAAAAGCTGTTATATTCATCTAACTCCTGAAATGGTAAATAAAATTTCCTATAAGCAGGAAAAGGAAGGAAGCAAACCCCTCTTTAAGGAATAGTTTAGGAGCAAAATCCAGATAAAAGAAGACAAGACAAGGCCTCAAGCTAGTAACCATCACATGGGAGGATGAAACTATTGCATATTAAGGGTGGGAAGTGAACTTCAATTTTATACCATTTTCAACATCAGATCCATTTCAACACACCAGCAGGACAATGATTGCCTTATAAATTGGAGAAAAGATTTGCAACTTAGTTTGACATAATTGTAACATAGCATGTTGTAGGAGTTGCACAAATCAAGAACTAAGTGATGGAGAATCGACTGAGCTAGTATGAGCATATGCAAAGAAAACTGAGGAGAATACAAAAAGGAAAAAACTTTATTAATTGTTGAATAATGTAGGAAGAACTGAATATAGGGGAAATACCTAGATAACAAACATAGTATTTGTGAAAAAAAGGCTATGACAAAACTCAAATAACACCAAAGTCATTGCTAAATGGGAACTCATTGCGAGTGAGGATTCATGAACCCAACCCTAGGGAGTTGGGGCAAGGCTTGATGGTTATAGTTATGGTTATACATAAGTAAAAAAAACTGGTGTTTCAAAATAAACTAAAAAATATAGATTGCTTAGGGACCACCAGGTGGCTAGTCCACATATAAGGACTGCCTAAATGGTAGGGCCTGAGCAAAACAGCCAAAGTCCCACATAAAACTAGATGGTGCCATTCGAAAAACACTAATCCTGAAACTGGAACGAACTGCACAAGTACCATCAAAACAACCACCCATAACATTATATGAGTTAACATACTATGTCTCTAAGCATTAGGAAGATTAAATGAACTTGAAAGAAATGGAGCATCAACTCCACATATGCATTTACAAGCAGTTGGCAATTGTAAATGGTTGAGTAATTGAATTAATCTGATCTGCACACCCAGAAATGGCTAAAATGTCCTCCATTATTTGCTCCTTTCCCAGAAAATGCAGATGTTCGAATCATACGCAGAAATATTACAGGCCTCAAGTTGCATAACTTACAAACTTTAGATGAAATGGAGGGCTGCTTCCAAATGCAACATATTTTAATACTTTAATGGAATCATTCCAGCAGAGTAGATTATTAAAATGGTTGCTATGATCTATGGCACAGATAGGATTAGAAGATAAATAAGAAAAGCATCTACATGGTTAAGTCATAAGCACAAAACCAACAAATTCATAAGCTCCCATTCTAGGTTTTTGAAAAGCAAATATATGTAAACCTCTAGTTGAATTTGCACCTGTATGCAGAGGAAGTCAGCACTAAGGTTCTTAAATTCCATCAAAATAGCTTGTGAACGAGCTTTCCACCTGTGACACCAAATAGTAGGCAAATGTCAATACACATAAACATGTTAAAATTATAAAATACCAATGCATATAAGCATGTTAAATAATGATATATGGCAAGTAGTGAATAGTAGTAGTGAATAGGTATCAAACACATGCATGAGTTAGGAAGTTTCTTACTCAAGAAGTGTTGAAGGGAACACACGATATCAATTGGGTACAAGATCATTTATCTAATGAACTCTGTAGAACATCCTAAGACCAATAAGTGTTCTGGAATTTTAGCATTGATGCTCCTTTATAATCGGATACAACATGTTACCAAACACCGAACAACACTCTATGGCACTTAGAGATGAAAGTGGATCAAATAATATCTGTCCGGATCCATTTTCATATCCAAATCTATCCGATATTGACAGAAATTTGAGCATCCGACTAATATCCGTATCTATGCCTATCAAAAAAAAAATTGGATATGATATGGATAAGCAATTTCCGATCCATATTCGAATATCTGATTTTACCTATAACCCTATTTAATTTTATATAGCATTAATTAATTTTTAAGAGAAATATACAATCATATTAACATGCTATTAACTTGATTTATCATCGATTTAGTAATATCTTTGATTCTATAGTCATAAAATTTACTTATCCAACTTACATCCATTTTTATATCCATGCTTCTAATATCCAATTTGTTTCCGTATCTGTTTAAAACAAATATGGATATGAAGTTTTGCATTCAACTAATATCCGATTCATATTTATATTCATCAGACAAAACAAATATGAATATCGATATACTAGTATCAGATCCAGTTTCAGCCCTAGCGGCCCTCAAGGAATGGAGCATCTTGCTAGTATTAACTAAAAGTATCATCAATTGGCACAGATTTCTATATTGCATCAAAAAACATCTTGTTGCACTTCATAATACTTGAAATCCCCACTATTTATTGCTAGATAATATCAATCTAAAGTGTTCAAATTAAGGTTTGCTATCTCGATACCAGACACCATACCTGTATCATCTTATTACTGTCAGTACACCCAATATGGGAGCTAGTTCAACATACTGACACTCGATATGCCCCCATACCGCATACTGGTTCGATACAGGTATGGTACAGTATAGTTGATATGCATAGCGGACTAGTACGGCAAACCACGGTTTGGATTCTTCCAGTGATCACACCTATTTTGTATGACTTTAAATAACAAGGCATTCATACAAGTTATCTCTAACAAAAGTACCATTGATTGGTGAACTTACTTTGAGCTCTTCTTCACATGTTTAATATTTTTTTTTAACATTTTTGGTATTTGTCATGAGTTTTGGAGGATAAAATGCTGGAAACTTAAAGACAACTAGACACTTGGTAACAAGGATTAAAGTCCAAGTACTGGTATCTATCTTGGTTTGGTCCTATGTTGGTATAGTACCAGGATGGAGATGGATGGTGTGGAACAATCATTACGAACAAGAATGTATAGGGGGGAAAAAAGATGTCGCAGGATACCAAGTCATCCCAACTCCCAAGTGTCAAGTCACACGTATCATGGTTCATCACCGCTGGTATCAACTAGGACAGTCAAGACATCTTGGTCCATGGGCGAACCAGTGTCCCAGGTGCATCCTAGGTACTGTTCTCTCAATGGAACGGTATTATGCTCAATAGGACAGCAGGACCCAAATCCTCGCTTGGTACTTTTGTAAGTTTAGGTAAGACTATAAGAGTGAAAATTACTGAAAAACATAGGTCATGAATTGAAGGCACAGATAAAAGAGTGTTTCAGCCCCTTCCTTTCAGATTACAACTTACACAAGTTAATAATTTAATCCATAAATCCAATCCTATTTAGAAGAGATATTTATTTGCTAAGTTCTAAAGCTGCAACTAGTTTGAACAGCAGTGAAAAGTATTCCTACATGATTTCTTTTGATTAACATGGTTATAACTCTTCATGCTTGTGCAATGGGTTGGGCTGATTTCTTTAATCTTACTTGCAATATATATACACACACACACACATGATTGCACAAATAAATATAGGGATTTAAAAGATTTACTTGAGACAAGAAGATGGAGAGTGTGGAAAATAGGAACTCTTCACATAAACCTGCATAGCAAGATGGAGTAAAGGACTTAAAATTAGCCATTCCAGATTTATAGGATGGGAACTTTCAACATAATCTATACATCACATGCAAGACATGAATTGATAATCTATTGGATAAACATGACAAAAATTTGCACGGAGAAATTTTGCACTTCAATTATGTTAAGTCCAGCTATTGCAGAATTATAGGCTAACAATGAGGATCACTCCTACCGCACCTATATTTTTACCAACTAGTGGCACTTAATGATATGACAAAATATGATTGGCAACATGTTGCATGAATTATGAAAGGATTCTGCAATCAATTATAGATATGAGTAGACTTCAAAACTTGTGAATTTCTTATGTAATGCTGGTGATAGAATTACAAGTTACAACATTTTGATTAAGAAAGAAGATGAAGCGGAGAAGACGAAAATAAGAGAGAACAGAGTTCTAAGGAATCACCGCAAGAAATATTCCTTTTCATTAAAAAGTACACTTAGACATTACAATATGTGGATCCAACAAGCTTAACAGTTTACATAGAGGGGTATCCAAATTACAGCAAAAGGCAATCCTAATAAAATTATAACTTCACAAGTTTGAGCCCTTTTGGCATAAATTTATGATAATTAGAATTCCTTTTAACCAAGATATTAACTTTCCTTATTCCAAGGACTTCCACTAATTCCTAGACATCTTAAGCCCAATAAGGTTTAATCCCCAAAATGGATCTCAACTTTATACATATATATACACACACACACACACACACACATATATATATATATATGGTGGTGCGGACACCAGAGCCATCAAAAATCAGCAACATGATTTAAATTCGATTTGGATCGAAGAAGCCTCAGTAGATTGATTCTACTTCAGTTATTTATTTTCAGTCAATAAATTTTTAATGCATTTAGCTTTGATCCATAAGGCCATACTTGGATTTGTCCACATCACCTTTGGAGCCACCACTCTCCACATGCCAAGAGAAGAAATATGCATGCCAGCGTGTGCCGTGCTCATACCAAGTTGTGTCAAGCATCAAGCACCCACATGGAGTTCATTTCTTTCCTAGAATTCCTTAAGAGTTCTTGGCTACTTATTTTGTTGAAGGTTGATTTCTTTTCCATGATAGATTATTTTATCACATATAATGCTTTACTTTTTTGTGGACGGCTGATTTCTTCCTTGTAAAAGGTAAGAGATTCCTAAAGAAACAGGACCCTTAGAGTCCTATATAAATCCTTGTATCTTCATGAAGAGATAATGAATGATTTTACAAACTCCACAAATACTTATGTCAATCGCTCCGAGAGGGAGAGGGTGTGAGACCCAAAATCGCCCCACAAGGGGAGGGTGTGAGGCCACTTTCTATCCTACTCTTACTTAAGATCCAGTGTTCCTGCGACTCTGATTCGACTCCACCATCTACCCACGCAAGCCTATTCCACCAAGAGAAGATCTGTCTCCTCCAGAATTTTCATCTATCGTGCTGAGAGGAGTGATTTCTTATTCTACAGATCATATGCTGTCAAGGACCTTCGTTCCTTATCAGTTGATCTTTGATTTTTTTTTTTAATTCGATGTTGGTAAAGACCTAGTTCTTTATCGATGATCTGTTTGGTTAAAAGATTAAGAGTCTTAATCAAAGTAGTTTCTTAACTACCACGATCCGGATTCTTATCATCTTCTTGAATTTTTCTCACGGATTTAATGTTTTATTTTCTCTCGTTCCATTCATATTTTTTTTGCATTTACTCGTGAGTATGTTTAATTTCTGCTATCTGTTTATGAAATTCTCTATTGCTAGTTGTTTACTGATCTCTTGAATGCATTCGTCTGTATCATTTAGATTGATCTCGCTTTAGTCTCATATCAATCAATCACGCCTCCTGAGCAGAGTATAGGCAACTATACTGTCTGTCCTGGAATAATGAGCCCTTGGCTAGACGTGATTTGTCGTTGATGAATAGAAGAGAGCTTGATCATTATGATTGATTTTTTTTTCTCTCTTCTTTAGGGTTATCCCCCATCAATTTGGTATCAGAGCCGGTTGATTAGGGCTTTAGTTTAAATTCAGCAATTTAAATTTTCGCAAGTTAAATTTTCGCACTCTAAATTTCGTATTCAAGCATTTTAATTTTTATTACACCTTATTTCTACATCCTAAAGTTGCATGATCACTAGATCAGGTATCTGGTACCAACATCCTACTTCCCCACCCAACACCAATATGGATCCCAATATAGCAGCCATCATTAATCTCTAACTGAAAAGTTTGATAACATGAAAAATTTTATGAAAGCCATGGATGAGAGAATAGTGGTATTAGAAGAAGCTAGGCAGAAACAACCTGAACCTGAGTCTCTCCGACTACCTATAGGACAAAGAGGTAGGAATCTAGAACTTGATCGACTTATAGGGGCACGCCCGCACCATAACCAGTTCGATCAAGATGAGCATATTCTTAGGAATGTGAAGGTCGAAGCCCCAAGTTTTGATGGTTGTCTAGATCGAGAGAGTACCTAGATTGAAATCAGGTATGGACCACTATTTTAGATGGTACGAAATGTCTGAAGCAAGGAGAGTTAGGTTTGTTAGGATAAATTGATTAGGCAAGCCCGACTTTATTGAAAAATGTTGAGCGTCTTCTCAATCAGAGAAGACAAGATCCGATAGAAACCTGGGATGAGATGAAAGAAAAACTCAGAGAGAAATACCTCCCCACCTCTTATCAACAAAGACTTTTAGATCAATGGCAGAGGCTTACTCAAGGAATAGATCAGTCACCGAGTATATCACGAGATTTGATGAATACCTCATGAGATGTGGAGTAGCCGAAGATAGGGTTGTTACCTTATCTAGATTTAGAGCTGGATTACGAGAGGATATTCAGCATGAGCTCTTTCTGTGAGAGGTAACCACGTTGGAACAAGCTTATCAACTTGCCTTAGACTTTGAAAGATTTTTAGATATTCGACTCTCCGTCGTCCTGAACCCAACCGAGTAACCCTTCTGGATCGAGACCTAATATTAATCAAACTCCTAGTAACGGACCTCCACTTACAAATCCTATTGGGAGAAAAGAAGATAAAGAAAAAGGAGCTATAGGAGAGTTATCAAAAGGAAGTAGTTCTCGATCCCATTGCTTCAAATGCCATGGTTACGGTCATTTTGCTGCACAATGCCCCAACCGATCATTATTCATAGAAGAATTAGAAGGAGAAACTCTAAAAATATTGAGGGAAGTTTATGAAGCTGATCCAGATTTAGCCGAGCAATTTGAGAGTACTGAGGACATCCTAGATTATGCCGCACCCGAGTCAGACCTTAGACTTGGAGTCATTAGATATATCCTAACACAAACTAAGGAAAGTGAAGACTGGCGTAGGACCTCTATTTTCCATACCTTCATAAAATTTGGCGATAAAATTTGTAAGGTGATCATTGATAGCGGTAGCTGTATCAACGCCATCTCCACCGACACGGTTAAGCGATTAGGATTAACTCCTGTGGATCATCCCAGTCCATACCGTGTGTCTTGGATTGATTCCTCTCTATTTCCATCAAATTTAGATACCGTGTGCCCATCCAGCTTCATTCCTATCAAGATCATGTGTGGTGCGATGTCTTACCCATGGAAGTCGAAGTATCATATTAGGTCGGCTTTGGCTATTCGACAATGATGTTATGATTTATGGCCGAACCAACTCCTGTAGCTTTACTCATCAGAGTAAGAAGATCACGATTAATCCTTCCCCACCTAAGACTACTAATAGAAAATAGCGATGGACCAAAAGAAAATCTCAAGAAGAAAAGCCTCCATCTGATAGGTGCTAAAGAATTAGAGATGACCATGAGTGAAGGATCACCAGTTTGGATGCTTGCTGCTAGAGAAGTTCGTGAGGATTCTAAGGTGAATTATCCTAAGGAAGTAGCTAGCCTTCTTAGTGAGTTTCATGATGTCTTTCCTGAGGATCTTTCATATTACTTACCGCCTATGAGAAACATTCAACATGCCATTGATTTAGTTCCTAGATCTATCCTACCCAACTTGCCCCACTATAGGTTGAACCTAATGAGCATGTCGAGCTACAAAGACAAATTGGAGAGCTGATAAAAAAAAATTTGTGAGGGAGAGTTTGAGTCCTTGCGCGGTTCTGCACTACTGACTCCAAAGAAGGATGGTACATGGAGGATGTGCATAGATAGCCGTGCCATTAACAAGATCACCATTAAGTACCGCTTTCCCATCCCTAGATTAGATGACATGTTAGATATGATGGCGGATCCACTATCTTTTCTAAGATTGATCTTAAGAGTGGTTACCATCAAGTAAGGATTAGACCGGGAGATGAGTGAAAAACTGTTTCAAGACAAAAAATGATTTATATGAGTGGATGGTGATGCCATTTGGATTATCTAATACCCTTAGTACCTTCATGAGGTTGATGATCCAAGTACTATGACCATTTATAGGAGTATTTATAGTCGTATATTTTGATGATATTTTGATCTATAGTCGAACTAGGGAAGACCATCTAGATCATCTCCAAAGAGTGTGTCAAGTTCTTAAAACAGAAAGCTTGTATGCTAATCCTAAGAAGTGCGCTTTTATGACAGACCATATCATCTTTTTAGGTTTTGTTGTTACCCCCAATGGTGTATCTGCTGATCCTGAAAAGATTAGAGCAATAGTTGAGTGGCCAGTGCCCAAGAGTGTGCATGATATGCGAGTTTTCATGGATTAGCAACCTTTTATCGTAGGTTCATAAAAGAGTTTAGCACCATAGTCGCTCCCATCACGGACTACATTAGAAAGAAAAAATTTGAATGGACTAGGACAGTCAATAGAGCCTTTCTAGACATTAAGGACAAGATGACCCATGCCCCAATCTTACGTCTCCTTGATTTTTCTAAGATTTTTGAAGTAGCGTGCGATGCGTCAGGAGTTGGGATTGATGGTGTCCTTAGTCAAGAAGGTCATCCGATAGCATACTTTAGCGAGAAACTTAACGATTCTAAACCCAAGTATTCTACCTATGATAAGGAGTTTTATGCGATAATCCAAGCTTTAAGATATTGGAGGCATTACCTACTACCGCAAGAATTTTTTTGTACTCTGACCATGAGGCCCTTAGATTTCTGAATTTTCAAAAGAAATTGAATCATAGACACGGTAGGTGGATCGAGTTTTTGCAAGCCTATACTTTTGTTTTGAAACATCGTGCAGGTGTAGAGAATCGTGCTGCTGATGTCCTGAGTCGTCGTCATACTTTGCTGTCCACTGTTAATATAGAAGTTGATGGTTTTGATAAGGTTAAAGAAAATTATGAGTGTCCAGATTTTGGTGACATACTTACCGCTTTACGAAAGGGCCATCTAGAGAATGTAGTGAATATACCCTTCAAGATGGTTACCTATTTAGAGAAACTAGACTGTGTATCCCCGCACATCTTTAAGAGATTTTTTAGTTTGAGAATTACATGTTGGAGGATTAGCTAGATACTTTGGTAGGAATAAAACTATAGAGTTGGTAGAAGCCCAGTTCTTTTGGCTAAGCTTGAAAAGAGATGTCGTCCGAATTGTTGCCCAATGCAGAACATGTGCCGTGGCCAAACAGAGAAAACAAAACACCGGCCTATATACACCCTTACTATACCAGACTGTCCTTGGCAGGATGTTTGTATGGATTTTGTTTTGAGATTACCTAAGACAGCTAGGAAGCATGATTCTATTCTAGTGGTTGTAGATAGATTTTCAAAAAAGACCCATTTTTTGCCCTGTTGCCAAACGTCTGATGCGTCGAAAGTTGCAAGGATATGCTTTGATGAGATTGTTAGACTACATGGATTGCCTAAAATCATTGTTTCTGATAGGGATGTTAGATTTATGAGCTACTTTTGAAAAATCCTATGACACTTTTTAGACACAAAACTAAAGTTTTCTTCTGCCTATCATCCGCAAACAGATGGTCAGACCGAAGTGGTTAATAGGAGTCTTGCAAATCTTTTGCGTTGCTTGATTGGGGAACATATAAGTAACTAGGATCTTTTGCTGCCCCGAGCCGAATTTGCATATAATAGCTCTGTTAATAGGTCCATTGGTATGAGTTCTTTTGAAGTAGTTCATGGATATCAACCTAGAAAACCAATAGACCTCATCCCACTACCCATGCATGCCAGGATTTCCGAATCTGCAGAGTCATTTGCACAGCATGTCAAAAGTCTGCATAAAGATATCAGTAAAAAAATTAGTATGAGCAATAAAGTTTATAAACAGAATGCAGATTCTCATCGACGTGTCCAAGAGTTTGCAGAAGGAGACTATATGATGGTTCGATTGAGGCCTAAACAGTTTCCATCTAGAATCGTGAAGAAGTTACATGCCCAAGGAGCAGGTCCGTTTAAGATCATAAAGAAAATGGATCAAATGCGTATGTTGTGGACCTACCTTCTGATTTTGGGATTAGCTCTACTTTTAACATTACAGATCTTGTCGCCTATAAAGAACCAACTCGGATACCTAGTGAGCCATTTGAGCCTGAACCAACCTTTGAGAGCAAATCTGTCCCTGAATGTCCACTAGCCAAAATGTCAGCAAAACACGATCAGATAGAGAGAATTTTGGATGAGCAGATCCTCTCCACCCGAAGTCGAGGCTATCAGCGGTATCTGTCAGATGACGAGGTCGACCGGAGTCTGACGATACCTGAATCACTCGAGAAGAGCTGCAATGCATTGATCTCGATCTACTTGAGCATCACCAGAGCGAAATCGACCCACACTCGACAGGATCGAGTTTCTCCCACCTCGGGAGAATTGGTGCGGATACCAGAGCCATCAAAAATCAGCAACATGATTTAAATTCGATTTGGATCGAAGAAGCCTCATTAGATTGATTCTACTTCAGTTATTTATTTTCAGTCAATAAATTTTTAATGCATTTAGCTTTGGATCCATAGGGCCATACTTGGATTTATTCACGTCATCTTTGGAGCCACCACTCTCCACATGCCAAGAGAAGAAATATGCATGCCAGCGTGTGCCGTGCTCATGCCAAGTTGTGTCAAGCATCAAGCACCCACATGGAGTTCCATTTCTTCCCTAGAATTCCTTAAGAGTTCTTGGCTACTTACTTATTTTGTTGAAGGCTGATTTTTTTCCCATGGTAATTATTTTATCACATATAATGCTTTACTTTTTTGTAGAGGACTGATTTCTTCCTTGTAAAAGGTAAGAGATTCCTAAAGAAACAGGACCTTAGAGTCCTATATAAATTCTTGTATCTTCCATGAAGAGAAATGAATAATTTTACAAACTCCACAAATACTTATGTCAATCGCTCCGAGAGGGAGAGGGTGTGAGACCCAAAATCGTCCCACAAAGGGAGGGTGTGAGGCCCACTTTCTATCCTACTCTTCTACTTAAGATCCAGTGTTCGTGCGACTCTGATTCGACTCCACCATCTACCCACGCAAGCCTATTCCGCCAAGAGAAGATCTGTCCCTTCAGAATTTTCATCTATCGTGCTGAGAGGAGTGATTTCTTATTCTACAGATCATATGTTGTCAAGGACCTTCATTCCTTATCAGTTGATCTTTGATTTTTTTTTAATCCGATGTTGGTAAAAACCTAATTCTTTATCGATGGATCTGTTTGGTTAAAAGATTAAGAGTCCTAATCAAAGTAGTTTCTTAACTACCACGATCCGAATTCTTATCTTCTTAGATTTTTCTCACAAGTTTAATGTTTTATTCTCTCGTTCCATTCATATTTCTGTTTGCATTTACTCGTGAGCATATTTAATTTCTGCTATCTGTTTATGAAATTCTCTATTGCTAGTTGTTTACTGATCTCTCGAATGGCATTCGTCTGTATCATTTAGATTGATCTCGCTTTAGTCTCGTATCAATCAATCACACCGCCTGAGCAGAGTATAGGCAACTATACTGTCTGTTCTGGAAATAATGAGTCCCTGGCTGGACGTGATTTGTTGTTGATGAACAAAAGAGAGCTTGATCATTAGGATTGATTTTCTTTTTCTCTCTTCTTTAGGGTTGTCCCCCATCATATGGGCCCTTTCTCTTAGCTTTTTAAGAGGTCTTGGAGTCTTGATCTCTAGTCTGATCTTCTTATTTTCAAAGGATGGCACTTTTAAACAGGACATCCAGGAAATTGGCTGATATATGATTTCACAGAGGAATTTGGTTGGACAGATGTGATCAAGTACCAAAAAATCAAACAAGAGACTGGAAAACCAGTGGGGAATCCTAGAGTTCAGGAACTAAGTGGGCCTTGATGCTTGTGATTTATGGCAAGCTGAACCAGAAACCCTCTGACCTCATCTCAGTATTTGAAGATTCAAGCTCCCAAAGTGACAAGCAACCAAGCACAATCACACCAGCTATTTGAGATTTTGAAGGTTGAGCACATCCAAGATATGTGTCAGCACAGTTTCAAAGACAACCAGAACAGGACAGCCGAAATGGTACTATACTGTTCCAGCAAGTTTTCAGAATCGGTACACTGTATTGGCACAAGATAGTCTTATAACTGTGTGTTGGTACCCGCTACCACACCATTCCAGAAAAATAACTGGTACGAGGTCCAACAATGACATTTGAAATCTTGTTTGTAAGGCTGGCTGGCTTACATAAACTTAGGATTTGATAGATCTCGAAGTTGGCCTATTTACATCGCTAGATAAGTTCTTAAGTTAGATTACTCTAGAATGTGAATTTCTTAAATGAAGAACAGGAAAATCCTTCTTAGGAATAGCTAAAATACATTATAGTGTGGTTGTAAGATTCTGTAGACCATTTCCAGTGCTTTGATTCATGAATATGTACCTGATCATGCTTTTGTTACAAAATGGATTAATTGCAGTAACAAAATTCATTTTCAGACATTCTGTATCTAATTAGTTGCTCCATGTTCCTTGTCATATATCATGGACACGCTGTCATCCATTCCAGTGTGAATAAAGAATGATAGTGAACAATTATGCCCTCAAGTATGAGGACCTCCAAGCATATGGAATTTATGTATCTTTCCCAAAAATATGATTTTGTTGATATTGCTTTGATCACCGAAGGAGAACGAACCCATGTGTCAAGTTGAACCACTCTAGTATGCCTAGACAACTGCACATGATGACAGCCATACAAGTTCAACACCCAGCTTCATCTATGCCTATGAATATCTTTTTTCTTTAATGTGTTAGATAAATAGTCCTATGGTAGTATGGCGTTGAGTTTTTGGACATTCTAATAATTACATAACTAATTTTATCCAGTCATCTTATGATACACACCAGAATTACAGAAATCATTCCTGAAATGATCAAGATAAACTTTTCTCTAGCATAGGGGAAGGCAACGTTCACCGTACCACCCCATACTGGGCAGTATAAGGCGTACCACACCATACCAATACTATACCGGTATGCCAAACCATCCTATATCGACACAACCGTACCATACCATACCATATATCGAAATTATAGCGAGATTTCACTGGTACGGGTTCTAGTACCAAGATGACGAACCTTAGGGGAAGGTTTTAAATCCTATGGGATAAAGATGTCCTTGTTTCTCCATGGAAAGGGATGGCCTGGTCCCATCCCATTACAGCAGCAGCCCCGATCAGGCATCCTAGTAAACATCCTCTTTCTTTCTTTTTTTCTTTCTTTTCTCTTTCATGTTCTCTCCTCGTGTGGATGGGTTTCTGAGTTTTAACCCCATTTCAATCCCATTTTCTCACAGAAACGGGATACGATGGCTGGGACATAAAATCTTGGCATAGGGCATGCATTTTGGTAAATGGAACGAGGGAGTTTATGCCTCTCCTAGTCTCTAAAGAGCAGAGGCTTTCATTCAGAAATGAAGTATTACTAACAATGTGATGATTGCCCAAGAAATTATGCACACCATGGAAAAAAGCTTCAAAGAGGAATTCGTTGATCGTGATCAAGGCAGACGTGGAGAAAGTCTATGATAGGATTAAATGGCACTATCTTTTTCTGAGTGCTTCAACACTTTAATTTAATTCTAAGCTTGTCTTTTGCATCCGTGAATGTGCTTGTGACCCTGTTTGTTTATAAATGGTGCTTCTTAATCGTGCTTCTCTTCAATCTTGGGTATGCGACAAGGTTGGCCCCTTTCTCCTTTCCTGTTTACATGTTGTTGACTTGTTCAGATAAGCTTTCTAGATCCTTAAAATAATGTTGTATACAGCAGGTATACTCAAAAGTGTTTCAGCCAGGAATGATGGTCCTCAAATATCACACTTGTTGGTTGCTAATGATCTGCTATCATTTGTGAAGGCATGCTAAGTTCCTAACTAACACACCTGGCATTCGCAGCTATTGCAGGAGATCTTTCTACAGAACTTGTTAGTGATATCACTTCTTTGGCTATACCAAGATTTCAATGTGATAATAGACTGGTCTGGTGCAAAACTGGCTCTAACCATATGAAGGCCCTGATGTCTATAAACCTCTGAAGTATAATTCTGATTCACATACATATCTTTTCTTGATTTTGGAATAATTTAGCTGTTCCAAGGGTTCAAATATTCTAGTGGAAAATTGCTGGGCAACGGGTCCCCTGTAAAACTCTCTTTGGCACAAAGAGGCTTGATTAATCATCAATCAGTCCATTGTGACATCAGCAGAATTGAGGTGATTGAACATATCTTGATAAATTGTCATGCAGCTAGAGCCACTTGGATCCATACCAGTGCAAAGGTTTGTGCTTCGAATAATTTTGACTCCATTAAATGTTTGCTAAGCTGCATTTCTCATGGGAGTTCCCGGTCATCAACAGTCTATTGGTTCGCATTGGGCTGGCTTTTATAGAGTTCCAGGAATGAAAGGCTTTTACATAACAGGGCTTCTATGCCATCCAACTTGCATATGAATTTTATGAGGCACGATCATCTACCTTGGCTACCGACCTATGACATTGGGATACCTGCAGCTCCAGGAGCTCACTCCCTTCGCCTTCAACTTTGGTCTGTTGGGTACCCCCTCCTCATGGGATGGGGAAAGTAAATTTTGATGGCCCGTTTAAAGATGGACAAGCTGGAGCTGGATTCATTGTTCAAAATCACTTTGGTCAGTTCCTATTCGCAGGTTTATGCATCTTCTATGCCAATCTCTGAACTATGAGCTGCTTTGGAGGCACTGATGGTAGCCATTTATACTTTAAGATGTAGCAAAATTATGCTTGAAGGTGATTCAATCTCTACTGTGCATTGGATTTGGACCTATAGTGCCTCTTACACACGGTACTTAGCCTCTGCTCAGAGATATTCATCAAGCTATATCCCGTCTCCAGCTTTTCAGGGCCCACCATAAACTTTGGAAAGCTAATTATGCTGCTGAATGGCTAGCTGGAAGGATACCTGCTACTTCCACTCTTCATTGTGATTGAGCTTGCTTTGCTATTTCAATATGAGTACATGGGCTGCCACTGTTTTCATTCTTGTTAATCCTGTTTTTTGTCCTGGGGTTTAACACATCACCCACCCCCCGCAACAAAAAAAACCAACTTGTAGTTTAACTCTCCACTAGTAGTCTATATATATATATATATATATATATAGAGAGAGAGAGAGAGAGAGAGAGAGAGAGATCTTATCGAACCAAAGATTACAAATGAAGGTGACACATACTATGGGAGCATTGAGGTGTTTCCTGTACTACTGGCAAAATGTGACGACCTACAAATTTTTATTAATGTGCGAACACAGTCTTATTTCCTTTTGTAGTCTTATTTCCAGCTTGTTTGTGCTGTTTCTTGTTAGTATTTATCAATAGCTGTGTCATGTTGATTTAAATGATTATTCACTTCAAACTGAGAAATGCAAATGTTAAATAACAATCAGCACAAAATATTCAGGATTATTTAAACTAGCATCTATTCTTGTCTGACTGTGTGCCAAGCATTGTCATGGTTTGGCATGATGCTTTAGCGCCCCTTTATTATGGATAAGCTAGTTGATGAGAGATGCAATAAAAAGATGTGACCTTTTGTATGTAGGTGTGAAAAAAAATGGTAGAACTACTACAAATTATTCATGCCTATAGTAGATCATGATATTATGCAAATACAAAAAGAATCACATTAAGCATGAGCAGGATAGACATACACAATAATTCAACTTATAATTCTTTTATTTTCCAAAAGTATCTGTGATACAATTCAAGGTATGCTGAACCGGTGCCGTCAGCCATATCGGCCGGCCGGCCGGCGATATGGTTTCATACCGTACCGAACCGACGACGAAGGCAAGCGGACCCGAACCGGAAGAAAAAAAAAGAGAAAGAGAGAGAAAGAGGAAGAAAGAAAAAGAGGGAGGGGAAGGAGCCGACGGGGCCGCCGGACGGCATCCGGCTGGCCGCCGTGATCGCCGGAGGGTGCAGTCCACGCGCGCAGTGCCGCAGGCGTGAAACAGGGGCGTCGCCCCTGTTTCGCAAATTTTTTTAAAAAACCTAGTTTTAAGTGAAGCCGGCAAATAGTTTGCCGGCTTCACGATTTTTGTATTTTTTTTTTTAAAATTTCTTAAGTCGGCAACTAGGTTACCGACTTCATAAGTTTAAAACAAAAAAAAAAAAAGTTACCGACTTCATAAGTTTAAAATCAAAAAAAAATTAAAAAATCGAAACAGACGATCGTCTGTTTCGAAAAAGAAGAAGGGGGCAGAGCCGCGGGCTCCGCCCGCTCGACTGCCCTAAGGTCGTCGACGTCTGCTCGCCGGCCACCGGGGCCCTCGTGACGGAGGCGCCATCCGTCCGGTAGGTCCCTCACCCCCCCTCCGAGCTCTCTCTCTCTCTTTCTCGCTCTCTTGAAAGCCCTATCGGGCGATACGGAGCTCGGAAGCCCTCCGACAGCCGCAGCCGGCCTCCAACGGCTCCCACCTCCCTCCCTCTCCTCCTCTCTCTCTCTCTTTCTCACTTTCTCTCTTTTTTCTTTCCGTACCTCCCATGTATCGAATTTACCGGCCGAATCATACCAATTCCCCGTCGGTCCGATACGATACGGAGTGTACCGACCGGTTCAGCATGGTATGAAAAACCTTGATACAATTAAAATGAATATGTGAACAGTATATAATAAAAGGTCACTTCTAATTCAACTGGCCCTTCAATACCAAAACAAAATCATAACAAAAGCATCAAGTAACAAATGTTACTAAAACATTGTTTTTGGAAGTAAAATGCTCTTAGAACAGGTCACATACCTGGGCTAAAATATTATACGATACAAGGCGGAATTTGAAACCTGGAACAAAATTTTGGCATGTCAATTAGAAACTAAGTGCAATCATGAAAAAAGGTCAGCAAAACTGTTTGTTCATTTTAAAAAAAATAATGTGCAAAATAAATAGGTCACAAGCATAGGTATGGAAATGGTATTATTATGGTAACTTGTAGTGTCAAAATGGATCTCAAACATTTACAACATAAGGAATTTCTGGAATTCAAAGTTCCTATGACTTGTTAGAAATGAATTGATAAAGATAATAACACCATTTATTTTTGTTCCCAAGGAAAAAATTTCAAGCTAACATCTAGACTCTAAAGTTAAACAACTCAAAATTAGTTTCACTAGTCGCAAGATGATCTTCCCATTCATAATTTGTTGAATGCGGAGCACTTAAAAGTTCACTCAGAAGCCATTACCACTTATCCTACTCATCATGAGAGCACAAAATAAATAGCAAGAAGTCATATTAAACTGGTCCCCTTTTATTATGCTTAATTTGGTGTGGAAACACCACACAATTTTAAGTCCGATATCAAATATCTTTCATGTTTCAAATTAGTTGTCTT
This sequence comes from Elaeis guineensis, assembly GCF_000442705.2. NCBI lineage: Eukaryota > Viridiplantae > Streptophyta > Magnoliopsida > Arecales > Arecaceae > Elaeis > Elaeis guineensis. Next base: position 7,034,697 of record NC_026003.2, on the reverse strand, counting down.
TCTATATAATTTTTACATTCATATACACTTGATTGAAACACATAATGATGTAACAAATTCATCTCAATGCCCCACATTTTGTGATATCTATTTTTTTTCATAGACCATGTTTAGCATGCATTTTTGTGTTTGTAGAAATCTAATGCTGTCATCAAGGGACTTTTATACCTACTGCAAGGGGCCCATCAAATTATATTGACTTCATTGTAAACCATGCCAAATGATAAATGATTTTTTATACCTCCAGTGCTTTTGCACGTGCTAGCCATGCCAAATGATGATTGATTGATGTGGTTATTCTTAAGAAAACTTCACCAAAATTACTCTCTCTATGGTTGTCAATGGATCAACTTGCCCTAAATCTTCCAAGAAAATTTAATTTTGTGAGTATGGCAGGCTGCATGAAACAATCATCTTATCTGCTAAAGAAGGATGAGGCACATTTGGCAATATAATGATTTGTTTCTTAAAGTATAATGAATTGATAAACAACAACACTTGTGAGTTACCACTTGGGGGGAAAAATCATGCTTGTCATGGTCTGGAAAGTCATCCTACATATATTGAAGTTTATGCCTCCCAAACTGGCTGCTTTGGTACAAAGTCTGTTCTCTCCAAAACTTTACCCAACATTGCTTCTCAAAGATCATCTTAAAAGAGAACATCTAACATGCATCAATTGTGGCATTCTAACAAAGAATGAGTAGCTGCCCCACAAATTCTACTAACTTCATATCAATGTGTCCAGCTCTTACAACATTAAAATTTGCAGTTGACCTAGATAGGAACAAACAATGAAATGGGATCCAAAATGTAGACCCTGATGAGATGAAATACAGTTGTGTCTTTATGCTATATATGCATGAACGTACTTAAATATGTATGCGCTATATTTGAGCACATGTAATGCATGTATGACTGATTAAGATTAGTGATATATATGATATTAGAAAAAATAAGACTAGATGAAGTCTTGTGATTACTCAAGAGGCTCTTGATCTTGTGGCAAGATTTCTTAAAAAGTTCACTGGTGAACCACTTTTTATGATGGCGTGAAATAAGGGCCCAACAATTCACTAAAAATGAGAAGATAATGGCGAGGGCCCCAACAGTGTGTTGAGCGGTTTTTTTCCTAATTTTTTATCTATGTTCTGATAACTTAAATGAATACATCTTGTTGGTCAACTCACTCCACTTGTGTTCTCTAGACATATTCTAGAAAGTGACAGAACAAGTATGCCTAACAATAGAGCGGGCATAAGTAGCAATTTTCTTCATCTCACATACTTCTAGCTCACCCAAAGTCCAACATCAGTATAAAGGAATCAAAGGTGAATTTCACCAGTGGCAGAAATGCATGTGTATTTTTCATAGTTCTAACATGAAAGCATAAGATAATACAGCATCATGATAAATTCTTTCCAACCCTGTCTACCTTAACCTTCCACTGGCTACTTATCCACTTAATTATTCAGCTAGCGAAAAGGTCAATTTTTTTTTTTTTGCAGAAGGATGTCTGCAAAGTTTTTGTCATTGGAGATAAGTACAAAGTGAGCAGTAGTCTAAACAGATGCAAATTGCATAAATATACGCATAGTGTCTTCAGCAAATGTGCATCCCATGCATTGTACTTAAATCAAGGGGCAGAATCATATGGGAACTAGATGGACCCTTGAGCTGTTATATGCCTCAAGAACTCCATTCATTTTTGGACAATGACAACATCATTTAGTGTGTGGGAAGGAGGGGAGGTGCTAATAGAATTGGTGTATGTGGTCTTTTTCGGACAATGAAGACAATTAAATAACCAAAGAAGCTAGTAATCCTCCAACAACAGAATTCAATAATTATGAATGGAAGATGGAAGGGTTTAGCAGCTTCAAGCTAAGAAAGTACGCATCACAGACTAACAGTTCTATAACATTACAATGTGACACAACCGTAGGACCCTAATTTTGATAGAGAATTTACTGGTAAGAAAATACAGCTGCAAAAAGTGTTGATATTTCGAATTTTTTGTCTTATCATGTAAAGAAATGCGAGTTCACAACCTAAAGATTCTAATCGCAAAGGAATACACAAAATCATTACTTCCAAACTGCAGAAGCAAAATAATCACACCCCAACCTTTTCTCAAAGCAAGTTTATGTTACAAGGTATAGATAGCATGTGAAGAAGGAAACAGCAAAAGAAAACAAATCCTCCAAAAAGAATATTTCAGAAAAGCCAAGCAGATCTGCCAGCCTTATCTAGAGAATGCAGTAACACTTTTGAGAGTTTTGATCATGTCTAGCTTAAGTGATACGTGCACTCACATTATTGCCAAAGGATGACCTTTAAATCATAGTAAATTTTAAAAAAAAAAAAGTATAGCCAAAAACAACAAAATTTGTTAACATTCAAATGACTACATGTTTTCTCTAACAATTAACTGTCAAAAGAGAACATGAATAAACATACCATTTGAAGTACTTTTTGTTGTAAATTCTCCATCTTCCAAAGAAATAAACTTCGGACAAGGAGGCTTCGGCATTCCACTCATCTTGCTCTTGCAAATCCTCCTGAACAATTGGCTGTTGATAGTTTATTGGAAGGAAGCATCTTGCAAGTTTTTTTTCATTTGTCTAACTGAAAATACTTAAATTCTTATGGTAAATTTAACTATTTTATAGATTTTTTCTAATTGACATCTTCAAGAATGACAAGGATTGCAGAAAGGATGACATAACAGTGTGCAATGCATTGAACAGCTCCAAGTATTAAAGCAGAAACAACATCAATTTTAAAAGCAGTCATTAAGATTTATGATGGCAACCCAAGATTAAGCTAGCTAATAGGAAATACAGAAAGAATTTCTAAAAAATGTATAACTGTCAGTTTCTGAAATATTAAATGGTTAGATTAAGTGAAATTTTCAGAAAAATTTGTTTTCACATAAGCAATGGGATCAAATTTTTGATGAAAATAATACAGCAAAAATCACCTCCTCAACTAAATGATGAAGCATATTAACAGCAAAATGGGGAAGAATGCAAAATAAATAGAGAATGCCAAAGGAGAGTAAAATTTTAGTTTTCACTGCAAAACAACAGAATATCTTTCCCAGTCCCATGACAATTGCAAGAAGGTACATCCTACCAAATACCATCTAATTACTTATACTTTTCAAAAATTCTCATCTTTTTTCTTCAAACATAATGCATAAGCCATAATTCTCCCAATTCTCTTCAAATGAGGGCAAACTCAATGCAAGTAACCATGATGCGACGCCTACCATGAATAATATTTTAACAAAGTCACCTTCATAAATTCCATACCCTATCTTCCCAAACACTCGCCCTGGCACCCTTCCCCAAACCATTGCTATTGCCAACTCTCAGAAAACAAAAAACCCACAGGGCCTGCATATTGGCAACCTTGATCCATTCCTATTTTCATGATTCTATTCCATTCCAGTTATCATTAATCTCCATAACTGCTTTCCTAGGGAAACCTATCCATTTCCTTTGAAACCCTAATACCTTAACCCCTAGACTTTTTCTCTTGATATTAACAACCCCAATCTACTCAACAAATATGTGAAAGTTGTTTTCCCAACTTCCTCTGAATAACTCATTTCCAAATCCAACATCATCAACAGATGATCTAAACCACAAAATTTGTCTTTGATCCATGAAAACCCCTACTAGTAAAAGAAAATTCAAACTGTTCTCTATCATTTTTTGGTCACATTGGAATTGATCGCAGAATTGTCCATGATATATGAAGGCATATGGAGTGACTAAGTAGATATAGAATGTCCAACAATGAATTTAATCACTGCAAGAAATCCATTTTGTGACAAAGGCACAAACAGATACAAAATCATGAGACCAAGCACCAGATACGATACATAATCATGAAACCAAGCACCAGATACGATCTACACAATTTTACAAAAATACTATAATTTATTTTAATCATTCCTTAGAATAATTTTTCCTGCTCTTCCTTTTGAGGATATTTTCCAATTTTTCTACCTTATGAATTTCATGTTCAAGAGTAATCTAACGCAAGATCTTACTAGCTCGTGATGTGGCCAGCTTCGAGGTCTATCAAATACTAAGTTTATGTAAACAGGCCAGCCTTACAAAAATTTTGGATATGCTCAACCTTCAAATAGCTGGTGCAATTGTGCAGGCCACCTTGGGAGAATAAACCACAAAGATGTCAGAGAAGCAATCACAAAAGTAAAGAGAAGATAAAAGCAGGAGTAATCAGATTGATCTAATACTAAATTGGTGTAGTCATATGAAGAGATGGCATGCAATTTTTAGCAAAGCAGCAAGAGCAGAAGCAATATAAATCAAGAGAAAGAAGTCAACCCTGATGATCCATGAGGGTTGTTTGATCCAGTCCTTGGAGTCAGTACAAGGCCTCCACTGGTGAACCACAGAGTCAGCATTGTGGTGTTTTGCATAGATTCAGCACCACAAAAGAATAAGTGTTTAATAAAGCCTCACAGCCTCAAATGTATTAACTGTGTATGAAAAGTGCAGCAAAATAATTTTTTATAGACTCGGATCCGATCCCCATCCCGAGCTTCCTGGTAAAAAAAAAAGTAGTTTATTCACAGGCAGCGACAATCCTACCCCTAAATAGTTTAGGCAATGGCACCCTAAAAAAGACAGAAAACAACTGATTCATCCGTAATCATCATCTACATGAAAAGAATGGCAAGATCATAATTTTAAACAGCTCTGGTTATCCTGTAAAATGGAATTGTCTCTACTTCACACAATTCTTAACCTAGTGAAAAGTTTATGAAATGTCTACTCTTGCCTAAAGCTTTTCACTGATTGTTCAAACTTTTGGTTGTTGTCTGTCCTAAACCAGCAAGAACAATCATCAAACTCTTAAGCCAAACTTGGACTTCAAACTCTCCATATGATAATTGTAATTTTCCATTGCAACATACAAGGTCTCTGTATTACACTAAAAACAGAAAGTGAACTAACCAATAAACTACGATCAAATTGACACAGACAAATATTATTAGTTGGATGTCCCACTTAGCCTTGTGATGCACGCACACAATTTTCATTCCCATACATGGTCTTCTTGCTGAGTGGCCTTTCCTAACAGAAATAAGATGTCGCTAGTGCTTCTAGAACAGGCAACCTCTATCTACATCACCATCTAATTTATATCCCACTATTGGTCATAATGCCTATCTCGAAAGATCATTCCCAATCAAAAATCATGTATATAATCATCTCATTTGTATCCTACTATTGCCACATGTAAGAGCAACAACTAACCCCCTTCTCTTCCCCTCCTCTTTTTCTACTACTTCCCATTCAATAGACTAACTATAGCCTCCCTCTCTAAAACCACCTCCCTCACTCAATCTAGCCTAAGGTCATCAACTCAAGAGGTATTCGACACAATCTCCAAGGGGGACACCTATGCAGACTCTGATCTACACATTTGGAATTTGATCTCCCCCATAATGACATGACAATTTGGAGAGTGGAAAAGGTGTCGTTTAATGGAGCCCTCAAGGATTGAGGCATAGACTATCAAGGAGCAAGAGGAGGCAATGCTCCTGTCCTACTCTTTCCAGGGATGGTTAGGAGAAGATGAAAATCACCAATGGAGACTTCCTCCTAGTGACATAGAAAGCATAGAAAAGGGGAAAGAACCCTCAAGCACCTTGGTTTCCATTGCTATCATTGTGACCAGAAGGGGTACTTTGCTTTTAAGTGTCAAAGCAACTTCTTCTACTATGATGCCTATGGGCATCTATAGTACTTTTGCCCTCAACTGAGCCAAAAGGATTGGTTTGACATCATCGAGATCAAGATTCGCTAAACCACCCAACCACCCAATTTGGGGCATGCCAAACCATACCAACGGCTAACCGAGATAATTCCAATGTTCAAAACAAAACAACGATAAAGATGAAGGGAGGGAAGAGAGAGAGCGAGGGGGCAGAGAAGGAGAAAGAAAGGCCAAAGAGACCGCTGGAGGCTCGCCAAGGCCACCAGAAGGCCGAAAATAGAGAGAGGAGGGGAGGAAGAAAGAGGGAGGGAAGAAGAGGGAGAGGGCAGGGAGGCCGACGATGGCTGTCGAAGAGTTATGGAGGCCTCTGATTGGTCAGACCTTCCTCTCCGCCCTTCATCAGATTAAAATAGGAGTGATTCACCATTGTTTCAATCGCAATTTAATTTTTCTTTTGCCAACTCACAGGAAAGTTAGCAAACCAACCTCCCCGACCTCTCCCTTTCCTTCCCTCCCTCTCCCGCTCCCTATCTCTCCCTCTTTTCCTCTCTCTAGTACTCCCTCTCTCCTGCTCCTCCGATCATTCGAGGGCTTCCGTGGGCCTCTGGTGGCCACGACCGGCCTCCCTACCCTCCCTCTCTCCCCCCCTCTCTATAGCTCTCCCTCTCCCCCACTCTCTCTCCTGTGTCGATTCCGGCCTAACATGGAACAGCACAAAGACGTACTGAATCATGCCGCTGGCCGACCAGTGCAGGCCCTGATATCGACACAGTGAATCTTGATCGAAATATTTTACCACTCCAACCAAGCACCTAGTACACATTGAGTTCCAATATGCTCTAACAACTTTTTTTTTTGCTGTAGAATGCGATTAAAAGGGAGTTAGGTTTCTTTCCCATCTTTGATCAATAAAGATTTAAAGATTCTAGACGAGAGACATGAGAAAAGATGGGATGCAAGGATAGCTCTCAAGATGAAACACTTTATTGTCAGGTTAAGTCCTTAGTTGTTGCTAGATCGAGTGTAGCTAGTGTTCCATGAACATAGTTACAACTTACAAGAATTGGATCCGATAGTGTCTCCAATAGGTATGACTCAACAAGAGGAGGAAAAAAGGAAGATATAGGTATGCATATAGAAATAATTTACATTAAAGTATTATATAATTAAATAAATAAAAAAAATAAATGACATCAATTGTTAAGGTCTTGCAATAATACATATTTCTTATTGAAACTCCTAACAAGCTTAGGGATTTTAGAAAAATGACATTTCATAATGCCATTTTAGTACCTAAATGGCCACATTCTTGACCCATCTAAAAAACAATAAAATGTCACTTGTAACATTATTATAGTAATGAATCCATTTTCGAAAACTCTTTACAAATTTCTAAAAGCTCTAACAAGAAAAAAAAAAAAGTATCCAAGTCTCTAACATGTATCCAATTCGAAAACGTATCAACATAGATTCAATAAGCTAGATGAGATTATCCACATAGTACAAGGACAATTGATGCTTGTTCTATTGGAATGGAGAAAGGGGAAGATAAAAGGGTGAGGTAGTAAGTTCACCATGCCTAGGTAGCTAGCTTTGGAGGAGAATAGGATTTGGGCAGTTTGTGGAAGATAAGTTAAGGTTTGCAGGTGGAGATTCTATGTATGGTACAAGGGCCGCTTCTGTATATATTGGCAACACACTACTTGCCAATCAACATACAGGCAGTTGCAACAAATCCTTCCCTTACATTAGGGAGTGAGGCATGAGAGGATGCATTGCATGGAGAGGTTGTGCTTGAGTTCTTCATCTAAATAATTCACAACTAAGTGAGGCATGGAGAAACCAGCTCACAGGCTTGAGCTGTCAACCAAGGAGGATGCCAGGTCTTCCAGTGGACTATCTCCCATCAAGCTTGAAAAGCGCTCAACTGCTCATTGGCGCCAAGGAACATTTTTTTCTCCTTTGCATGTTGCTCAATCCAGATATTTGCTTGATTATTTTATGCTTCATTGGCTCTGTGTCTATGGCCTTGGAGGTGTTTTGGCTACTGGAAAGATGCAAGACAGAAATGAGTTGCATGGACGTCATGCTCTCAACTCCTTGAAGTTGATCAGCGACTCTCTTGGGCTTCAAAAGGAAGGGAAGAGCAGGGGTGCTGTCTAAGAAATAAGGTGAAGGTGTGTATCAGTTCAGGGACTCAACTACTTGAGTTGGGGTTGACTTGACTGAAGAAGTTGTGCTTCAAGCACAAGATGTTCAAAGCAACAAAGGCCAAGGGACAATGATAGGGATGATATAGGCACAGACAACAAGACAAAAAGGTCACCACAATGTAGTTATCTGATAGCCATTTTGTTTGTTTGATATTTTTGTAAAGGGGAAAATATCCTGTTTTACAGCTTGGGAATGAGTTTCCATGCAGGTTTTGTGAACTATGGGGCATGGAAAAGAGTCCAATCACTGCTTCATGCTAGGAAAGGTTGAAGAGAATTCTATCACTGCTGCTTTCTTGGGATGGTGAGAGAGTCCTATTACTCGATTGCTTCTTCCTCCTCCTTTTCTTTCTAATTTTTAAGGTGGTGGGAAAGAGTTCTATCGCTTGTTTTTTCTTCTTTCTGAGGTTTTAGCCACTTCCAATTCTCTCCTATTTCATTTCTGTTGAAAGAAGAAGGTGGCTTTCCACTATATTAATCAAAAGAAAGAACGGGAAAAGGTAATCAACAGTACCTAGCCAAACTTCATAACATGTAAAACAGCGAATATATACAGAGAAAGGAAAGGAAAGTAAAGAATTACCCTCAACACCTCTATACCAAGAGGGCAGCAAGAAACTGATCAAGATCTCATTTTTATAAAGAAAGACTAAATTAAATGACCTCCACTAGTAGCGAAATAAATACTAATTTAAAGTTATTTTACAACGGAAACTATTTTGCAATCTTCATCAGAACTTATGCATGATTATAAAAAGGACATATATCAACAAATCCAGCGGACATTGCAGAAAAGAAAAGCCAACTAACTCTATTTAGTCAAAATTTTGGATGCAAAAGATTTATTTTTTGAGTAAGGGATACAAAAGATTTATGGCCAACTTGAACTTCAACTTTAAACGGAATTCAGCTCAAGGACAAAAAGAAAAAAGAGAATCCAGAAGCTTGCATCTGCTGGTTTGCCAAAGAGAAGAAGACGGATCTTGGGTGCAAAGAGATTGGAATTCTGGAGCCCTAAATCATGACAGCTACAAGTTTCTCAGAGTCGTCTTGGAGATTAGCTCGTACCAGCGCTCTGGCGCGGAAACGGGAGGCCGCAGAAGAAGAGGAAACCCTCTCAGCATGCCCCCACTCCCCCTTTCTTTCTGGACTCGCGGAAAGGAGATTGCCGTTCCGCTCTGACGTCGGTTATAACGATGGCGGCGCTCCAGTGCATAATTGAATTGGAGCAGCGGCTGCCACTGACTCAATGGGCCAAGCAGCCCCAAACACAACGAAGTACCAGTTTGAGTCTAGCAGGGGCTGAAAAGTCCCTGAGCGATGACCTCAGAAGTTTTGGGGTGCTTTTGGTTCGCAACTGAAATTTGATGGATGGGTTAAAATAAAAATTATAATAATTATATTTTTAATATATAAAATTAAAATTAAAATTAAAATAAAATTTGAATGTTAAGATAAATAAAAATTAAATTTAAAAATTTAAAATATTTTTATTTTTTTTGAAATTAAAATTAAAAATTACTTCAACTAAATAGATAGAATAGAATCATCATTTCTATTTCATTTCACCCAACCAAACATATCCAACTGGATTTAAAGAACTTTAATTAGAATTGTTTGGCAAGGGCACGTTTGTTTGGATATAATGTGGCATGTCATGTGCCAAACCCAACTCATGGAGTGCATAAAAAAAGCCACGGATAGTTATTTATCCTATCCAAAAGTATACCAGACTACTAGGTTTGCATCACTCTCTTCTTAAACTTAATACGATAGAGGGTGCATAAATGGTTAGGTAATGTTGACTTTAAAAATAAAAAAGTAAGAAAATTTTGGTTAAAAAGAAAGCAAACAAATGAGGAAAATAAAGCCATCTTATCAGCATGCATAGTCAAACAAAAAATATTGAAATTATAGGCTAGCATTTGGACTAAGAAGAATTTATGAACAAGCATTATGTGCACATAGATTTCATTGCATCATATATATATAAAGGCAGCATAACAAGCTAAGCTAGGCCAAGTAAGCATAGGGTCGCCAACCTAAAACCATTATGCACAACTGGATTCGGAATGCCTTGACTTCACTAAGAGGGTGCTTGATTGGGGAGAGTCAGGGTCTGAAATCGGAATTGAAATGGATAACTCCCATTCCAACTATTTGGTTGAAAGGAATCACATTCCGATTCCGATTCCAGAGTGGGATGGGAATGGCTCAATCTATATAAAACTCAATCCTACGTTCCTCTATAGATTCAAATTATCATTCTAATTTCGATTCCGATTCTATGAACCAAGTGCTTTGAAGAATTTGACCATTTTGATTCTGATTTCAAATCATTCTAATTTCGATTCTGGCCATGAACCAAGCACCCCCTAAATATAAATACACTTGCATTTGAATTTCTAATGTGGGATTGGAAAATATGAAATTAATAATTTGAACCTTTTCAAATTAGAAAGTAACAAAAATTTCCAATGGTCTATCAATTTCAATAATCCTTAAATAAAATTTTCTAATAGAGGATCAATTTTGTTAATTTTTAAACATACATCACTTATGTGGGATTGGAAAATATGAAATCTAACAATTTGAACCTTTTCAAATTAGAAAGTAATAAAAATTTTTAATGGTCTATCAATTTTCATAATCCTCATTGGGGGATAATTTGTCACCCAGACCGAAGACATGAGTCAATAGAAAGGCATGTGTAAAGTGTACAGATGACACCACAAAACACTGTTGGACATGAATTTGTCCAATCTCGGAAGTAGATATGTTTCTCTAAACCATGAGAGGACTATGTGAAGGAGGTCATTCAGTACATGACACCGAACCTCCTCGATCCTAGCTTCGAGCTCAATGATCCTTATCCCTGGTGAACATCTTAAATAGATTACATCATATTCCAACCGGTTCAGACTTCGACACCTTGATCAAAACTTCACCAGCTGATCCTAGTTTCCGCAGGCATACTTCGACACCTATCGATCTTTATTCTAGTTGGCCACCTCTTTCCTTCGATGCCTATATTCATTGGACTGCTCCAAAGTCTCCTCAATCAAAGTGGACCGATCCTACCTACATCTTCGTTTCAAATTCAAAAGTACCTATGACGCTGTAGGCTCTAAAACAGATAAGACAAATATAACTACCTAATCTCGATGATTTTGAATGAAAATCTCGTCATATCACATCCAAATCGGCTAAACAACCTGTCCAAAATAGCTGTTTAGCCCTCGCCTATAAAATGGCCTCTAGTGAACCCCTAAAGTATGCATACAATCTCTTTCAAAAATGCTCCTTCTCTCTTATTTTTTGATATCTGATTTGAGTATCAGATGGTCCCCGTCGGAGCCAACTTCAGTTAGGACTTGTCTTGCAAGTCTCTTCTTTGGAAGGGCACGCCACTGCTCCATCTATCCGATCAAGAGCCAGATTTCAGCTGTAACAATCCTTAAGTAAACTTTCTAATAGCCTATCAATTTTGATAATTTTTAAACTATATTAGGCTACACAACAGAAAGCTCTTCATGCTTAAGGTTTCTATAAGATTTCCAAGACACATTTAGTACCCCTTATTTAAAATATCAAAGTTCTGACAAATTTATTCAAATCATTTATTCATTTATTGCTAAGAAGGTCCCCTTAGAATTTATAGAACTAGTTAAGAGCTTGACATATATGGAAAAATAAATTATTGTTTACACTCCATTTCTTGATAAACATCACTCTTACGATTCCATAAAACACACATAAGAGTGGATACACACAAGTTAAGATCCCATCAGTAAGAAAATCCAAAATAATAATTCATTAGGTGTTATGGGGTTGTCCTACCTCAGTCGTGGACCTCAGGACTCATCCTTGAAAATTTTGGGCCGATGGAGACATTGGGATAATGATGACCTACCACGAGAAGTCAAGATGAAATTATCATACCAGCCTGGACTCCCATCAACCTCCGAATCGACGCCTTGTTATCAATAGGAATGAAGTCCACAACTAACACCGACCTCCAGATCGGGATTCTGCCGACCACCAAGGATAAGATCCGATGGTCCGTACTGATATGGATCTAATCAGGATGGCACCCCGGCTACAAGCTAATCTCAGTCTGCCAGTTCATCATGTCATATGGGTGTTTTATTGAAATCTCCTAACAAACTCTCGAAACATGGCCACGTGGGTATAATAAATACCCATGACTAACAACCTATGGGCTTAGATCTGACAACCTATAGGTTTAACCCTAACAAACTCTGGCACCTCCCTATATAAGAAGGTAATAAAAGGACCCTCAAGGTAGACTCTGGTAAGCCAATCCAAGCCATTCTCAGCTTTTATTCTCTCTCTGTACATATACTCAAGCTTCGACTAACTTAACCATTAGAGGATCCCCTGTCGGAGGCCCCACCTTTTGGTGTGAGCGGATTTCTTTTGTGAGTCTGTTCTGGTGTTCCAATCTCTGGATCTCCTCCGTCCTCAAGCATATTAGCACCTCCAGAGCCTTGATGCAATAATAGGTATTTACACTAAATAGTTTAAATTGTATACTTTTTGTATGGTTATTTCATTCGAGAATGGACACAAAGGGATGCATGCTTTAGAAAAATATTAAGGGCATTTAGTATGGGATGTGTTATGGGGGCAGTCGAGACCTCGAGACTCATCCTCAAAAATCTTGGGCAAATGGAGACATCGAGATGACGATAGTCCACCATGGAAAGCTGAGGTGAAATGATAAAACTAGCTTAAACTCCCAGCACCCTTAGGTCGATAGCTCTTATCAACAAGAATGAGGCCCGCAACCAATGCTGACCTCCAGTTCGGGATTTCGCTGACCACCAGGATAAGGTCCTACGGCCCATATTGATATGGATTTGATGGGAATGGCACCTCGGCTACGAGCTGATCTTAGTCTGCCAATTCATCATGCTACATGGGTAGTTTGTTGGAATCTCCCACTCTCGAAATACGGCCACATGGGTGTAAAAAACACCCACGACTAACAACCTATAGGATTAGGTCTGACAATTTACAGGTCTAGGCCTAACAAACTCCAACACCTCTTTATATAAAAAGGTAACAAGGAGATCCTCAAGAAGGCTCTAGTAAGCCAATCCAAGCCATTCTCAGTTTCTATACTCTCTCTCTCTGTGTATGTGCTTAAGCTCCAGCTAACTTAACCATTGGAGGATCTCCCATTGGAGTCCCTCAACTCTGGTGTGAGTGGACTTCTTTTACAGGTCCATTCTGATGTTCCAACCTTCGAATCTCCCTCTGCCCTTGACCACATCAGCACCTCTAGAGCCTTAATGCAACAATAGGTATTTACACTAAATAGTTTAAATTATATACTTTTTGTATGGTTATTTGATTTGAGAATGGACACAAAGGGATGCATGCTTTAGAAAAATGTTCGGGGTGTTTGGCATGGGATGTGTTTTGGGGTCATGCCACCTGGCCATAGACTTCAGGACTCATCCTCAGAAATCCTGAGCCTATGGAGACATCAAGATGATGACGGTCCACCATTGAAAGTTAGGCGAAATAATCACACTAGCCCAGACTCCCATCTACTCCGGGTTGATACCTCATTATCAGCAGGAATGAAGCCTGCAACCAATGCCGACCTCTGGGTTGGAATTCCATCGACTATCAAGGATAAAGTCCCATGGCTCGTACTGATACATATCTGTTTGGGACGACACCTCGACTATGAGCCGATCTCAGTCTACTAATTCATCATGCCACTGGGCGGTTTGTTGGAATCTCCCATAAACTCTCAAAATATGGCCACATGAGTGTAAGAAACACCTACGACTAAGAACCTATGGGCGCAAATCTGATAACCTACAAGTTTAGGCCTAACAAATTTTGACATCTCTCCATATAAAAAGATAATAAGGAGACCCTAGAGGTAGGCTTGGTAAGCCAATCCAGCTGACTTAATCATCAGAGGATCTCTCACCAAAGGCCCATCTTTGGTGTGAACGAATTTCTTTTGCAGGTCTGTTCTGGTGTCTTGACCTCCAGATCTCCCTCCAACCTCGATCAGATTAGCACCCCAGAGTCTTGACGTAATAAGATGATCCATCTAAAATTAAGGGTGATAAAATCATCATATTTGGTTGTCCATGATGATTCGATGGGACAATGATCTTAAATCATCCCTACTCCTCAAATCATCCCTAAATCTAGTGATGGGATATTCATTCTTGAAGTCAGAAATTTAATATCACCCCTGGACAATAATCTTGAGATGAAATATAAAGACCAAAATACTCTCAATCTAGCAAAAACTTTGATATATCAATATACCGTTAATATATTATATCAATATATATGTCTGATATTTATTATATTTGATATTATATATTATATTTATGATATATATTAAATTATAATATATTATTAATCATATTATTGTCATATTATGGATGTGGCTCGAAGCAATTTTGTTAATACTAGACATAAACATAAATGTTCTAGTTACTTGGTCAAATTTTGATAATATCTTAATCTATCATAGTTGAAAACAATTTCATAAGTATGGACAATTTACAATCCTCATTAATTTTCTTTTGGATTTTAACATAGCAAATGCATCTCAACTTTATATATATGCACCCTCTCATTTCTCTCCTCGACAAATAGTACAAATTGCACATATTTTTCTGGACTAAATTAACTACAATCTCATCAAGTTTGAAAAACATGTACATGTGAAGCTAAACAAGATGGAGAACATGTTTCATGCTACCTAAGTAACAATCATATGTATTGGCATTTGTATTAAATTCTTGTCAAAATATGTGTCTGTACCAATACCTTCACTTTTAGTGAAAGCGAATGGGATAACCGTGATGGCCCAGTCTACTAGACCAAGCCATCTCTAAAGAGCCACAAATCCACAAATGAAATGAAACAAAAAAAAAAAAAAAAAGTCAGGGAAGACTTCCAATGGGAGTCTTCTTCCCAATGAGTTTGGAAAGGAAAAGGACTCCTAGGACTGTCATTCTTGAACAAAAAACTTGAAGGTCCTCTATAAATTGGACCCTCTCCCTCTATGACCTTCCACCACAATCACCATCTCTTTTTTCTCCCTTTTTCTTGTGTTGTTTCATTAGAATCCCATCATTGTGCTTGCTAGAAAGCTATTGGAGATAAAGTCTCGATTCCCCTTCCTCTTCATCTTCTCATGGACCTTTTTCTAGCTAGTTTCTATTGATAAATTGGCCAAAATCAACACTCGATTCTATATCCTCTATTTTTCAGCCTTCTTTATTCTTTTTTTGGCCATCAGCACCACCATCTCTTGATGTCAGACCCTTGGTCGGGTTGCTCAGTCTACCTACCACCTATCTCGATAAGATCATGACCACCAGTGAATAGCTAGCGACCAAAATCCAAGAAACAACAAGATCATTTTTTATTTTTGGGCCTTTTCCCATGATTTTTTGTTGGTCGATTATTGCCACCATCAGTCCATTACTACCCACACTAGCTATGCCCTACCACCCATTGCCAGACTTTCGACCATCAACCACCAGCCCCTTCCTTCTTAGGCCAAAGAAAGAAAGAAGAGAAGAAGAAGAAGAAAAAAAAAAGAGAGAGAGAGAGAGAAGACCAGCTCTATTTCTCTCTCTTATGTCTCTCTCTTCTTTCTCTTGACCCATAAATTCTAGTTTAAAGTTTGACTTTAAGTCCTATAGATGTGTGTTAACCCCTAGCAAGGAGGTCCGAAACCATCCTGATGCCTGGATAGCCTATCGAACCGATCATCCTGATCATATTGAGTATTTTTTAAAACTCACTATTGATGAACTTTATTGGATCGATCTTGACATTGATCGAGTCCATGCCTTATGATTTGTTGATCGTATCACTTATACCTGACCCATCCAAAGCCACCAAACACCATCACTGATCAACAGTCTCTTCTCTTACTATTTAATTTTATTGAATTTATTAAAAAAATTGATTATAATTTAATATCTTAAATAGGATTGCTAGATTCACCTAACGAGCTCTGAAATCTAAAATAATTGAGATAAGTAAATCTTACACTCCTTACTATCCAACTATAAATAGATCTTACACTCCTCATTTATTTCAAATTATCATATTTTCATGCATATGGATTGTTATTAATGAAATTATATTTTTCTTAAAATAAAGAATCAGCATAAGTAAAATAAAAAAAGTATGCTTCATTATGAAAAGTGATTATATGAATGTATTTTATGAAAATAGCAAGTTTATAAAGTACGAATCTTATCATGCCTTTTATTATTTTTCCTATCTATATATATATAGACACACATGTTTTAGAAAAAAATATAAAGTTCTTTAAAAGCTTTCAGACAGTTATTTATGAATCCTTAGAATTGGAGAAAATCAATATCCAGAGCTAGCATTGATACAAATACGGATCCTATCAGTAGATATATATATATAAAGTTAGCATATAAATAAAAACTTGGTCGATTAAGAAACATGAGCCTTGTTGCATTCATATAATGACCATAGTACGAATATATGAGGATTATGATATAACTATGACAAAAAATGATTTATAATTTTATTAATCATATTTATGAATTATTGATGATTTAAGCATGCATGATATGCTTTGTGATTTGTTTAATTATACAGTACTATGAAGTGCTCTATTTTTATAATTTTTGTTATTTTTTCTAATTGATATATATATATATTTTTTTTTTATCAAAGATGCAATAGTAAATTAACCTGAGCAGATTACAAAGTATTCATATACAGAAGGCCCCTAGACCAACAACATAGAGAGAAATACACCCCAGGGAAGCTGAGTATAAAGTTACATAACATGGAAGTTGAAATAAATAAGAAGAGCAATAAGCCGGTAATCATAAGAACAAAACAGCTCGAAAAATTGATAACATGAGAGAAACATCCAATACAAAAGCAACTGAGTTGGTACCAAGCTCATATGCTGTTGGAGTTTCTAAAGAATCTTAACTTGAAGCTGCTGAATGTTTAAGTCTGAAGTTGGATTGCAATACTAGCTGGTCAACAAGATTATAATGCACTCATGATTATAAAAGGCTATGGAATAAGAAACCCAGCAGTGAGAGAAATAGCCATGTTAAGGAAGATAAATCTCATGTAATAATTTCCAATAGAATAATGAAGTAGAAGTGAAATTGATGGATATCAGTTAACATCCAGAAACCACTGTTTTGAACAGAACAGTCTTCTAACAAAAATATTGATGCAGTTGGATGAACAAAATGTCCTCTGTTGTTGATATAGAGAGCTCAAAGCTGCCTATCATGGAAGCTGAATATCTGCTGAACTCCATATATAGTGGCCAAATAGTTTAGTAATATTATGTCTTTGTAACTGCGTATACCATAGTTCAACAAAATAAGGTATAAATTCATCAATAAGGCTACATATCCATTGCATTTCAAATAGCTAAAACAAAAAACTCTTGCATTAATAGCTCATCTGGATTTTGCTAAGGAATTGAACAATTATCATGAAGACAAATAAGGTATGTAGCATAAAGTTTCAGTGGCAAATATTTTAGCAGCTAAGTTGCGAAAACAAAGCACCCAACATGAAACACACTTCCATCACCTCTCTTCTTGTGCATTTACCTATGAGCATATAGAGAAGAGGATAGAATTGCAATTGAACAGTACCCAAGCTAATGACATAACTATGCAGTCCATAGGTTAAAGGAATGTATAACCAGCGCTGACCTTGCAAATAGTAAAAAACTCCAAGAATTCAATGACCCCAAGTAAGACTAACCAAAAGCAGAGAAAGTAGACCAGTGACACATGAAGCAGCAAAATAATACAATAGAACTCAAAGCATCCTCATTAATAGCAAACTAAACATATCTAATGAAAGCAATAGAATAGGCATCAGACCGGATAATTCTGGCAAATTCAGATTTTAGAGTCTCGTCCTAGAAAACCTGCACATCCCCTGACAAAGCCTTATTAGCCATATAATCAGCTGCATAGTTTGCTTCTCTATAAGTGTGAGAGATTTTATAGGATGAACTGTAATCTTTTCACTTAAGTAAATCTTTCACAATAAAAAGATGCTTATAATTATTTCCATCTAATTTTAAAATCCATATAACAGCAGTCAAGGAATCTCCCTCTAACCAAACCTTCCTAGTTCCAAATTTCTTAACCACAAATTGGAGACTAAGCCAGGCAGTTGTGAGCTCTGCAAAAGGAATCAAGGAAGATAAGATTTTTCCCAGCATAAAGTAATTGGCCAACATGATTCTTTATTACATACTCAATAGCTACCTAGTCCTAGGTCACGGAGGCATCAAAGTTTATTTTAGAACTCCATAGGAAGGGGACAGCCACCTTATATGGTTTGAAGAAATCCTATTACGACTTTGCTGCAAGCCACTACCTTAGTGCTTACATAGAGCATCATCATTATAAGTAGACTCCCAGAGAGTATATACTTCAGTAGGGTGCCTCGGACCAAATGAAAAGGGAGAACATTTGAATGTTGAAAGATCCTCTCATTCCGATTTAGCCATAATTTTCAAGCCATGGTCACAATGATGGTTTTGTTGCCCTCATGCATCGTGGTACTAGATAGACAATCAAAAAATTCTTGCAAAGAATTTGGCACAAATCCTAGCTGGCAAACAACATTAATAACATCCAGCAATCCTTCGCATAATTACATGAAATAACAGCATCATGAGAATTTTCAGGTGAATGACAAAGATCACAAAGTTGCTCCTCATTCAGGATGATTCTTCTTCTAGTCAATGCATACCTATATGGTAATCTTTCCCATAAAAGACATCATAAAAATAATTTAACATGAGGAAGAACCTTAAGCTTCCAAATCGAAGTGAAACAAGGTATATTATCAATTGGTAAGGATGAGAAACAAGAGGGTACATATTGGCTAAAGAGGAATCAGAAAGTTTAGAAGAAGCTTACATAAGCTGATCAGACCAGAGGGGCTACCTAATAGCGATACAAACTATAAGGTTCATCATTTCAATAGCAAAGCAATTAGAAAGTTTTGAAATATCCCAGCCTCTAGAAGGAGTTATGAAATCCGAGACATGCAAATCATTGATATTAGAATCCATATTAATAAATGTTGGCCATCTATTAAGAGGTATATTAGAAATCCAAGGATCATATAATGCACGAACATGCTGACTAAACTAATAAGCTACTGAGACTGATATTGCACAATTAGCCCTAAGAAACATATTTTCCTTTAGATGGTAGATGCTTATCTAGGTATAGAATAATTTTTCCAGGATCTAGCAAAGTGGTATTTAGAGTAAACAATCTACGCCCAGAGAGATAATGGGTGTATAGTAAGTTGAGTAGCCAACTTACATAAACAAGCTTGCTGATGCATAAATAGAGATGGAAAACCAAGTCTCCCAGAACTTTTAGGTGTACAAATAGTCTCCCAAGCTATCATGTGCAACCCCCTTTGGTCACTAGGGCGCGCCCAAAAGAAGGACATTAATTTTCTTTCAAGCTTTATTAAAATAGATACAGAAATAGAGATACACGACAAGGAGAATAAATATATAGAGAAAAGTATAAAGTGGAGCAGAGTTACTCTCCCAGCTGAAAAAAGAGTCCTCCATTTCCACCCAGCTATCTCAGTATGAATCTTTTCAATGAAAAAGTCAAAATTAGCAGCGCCAAGATTTCTTTCCGAAATTGGGACCCCAGGGTATTTCCAAGATCCACTATTTTGACCAATATTATGCAAATTACACACCTAAAACTTAATAAATAGAAGCATTGAAGGACTAAAAATATAAGATAGCATAATAATATTGAAAGAGAATCATAAGCTTAAAGAATAGCTTTAATAATAATTGCATCCCTCACATTTGCTTGAGATACTAAAAGACAATCATCAGCAAATAAAACATACAAAACGGTCCTCCCTGAGGTTGGTAAGCTCTCAGTAACTTTGATTGAATCGCCAGATGAAGGAAATCTTAATAAAATATCATAATAAAGAATAAGTATGGAGAGAGAGGGCATCCTTACCTTAGGCCTTGAGGAGTCAACCAAGTGGTTGGCTGACAATTGATTAATACAGCAAATAGAGGCCTAGAGATACACACCCGCACCCACCTCAAGAAATTATCATGAAATCCAAAGACCTACATAATGTGTATCAAGAAAGGCCAATGAACTCTATCATAAGTCTTCTTTATATCAATCTTTAACATCTCAAGGATGGCTTCCAATTTAGACTATGCATTATTTTCTGTGCAAGGATAATATTGTCCAACATGCTATGGTCTTGAACAAAGGCCCCTTGTTCAATTGAGACCAAATATAAAAGAATAGGCCTTAATCTATTTGCAACGATCCTAGCAACTAACTTATATAGACCGTATTACAAAGGCTAATAGGCCTATAATCATCCATAGTTTCAGGTGCAGAGGATTTTGGGATCAGAGCAATATAGGTTCTCTTCCATGAAGTTGGAAGACTAACATTAGTAAAAAAATCTTTTATAGCATCAACCACAATATGTCTAATAATATACCAAAAGTTCTGAAAAAAGAAATTTGGAAGTCCATTAGGGCCTAGAGCTTTATCTGGTGGCATACTGTTGACTATTTTCTGTTAGATGTATATCCTAAAAGTTAATATGGCTGACACAATATAATAAATCTAGGACATAATTTTATACTTAATACATTGATTTGATCAATAAAAGGACAAATTTTATTTTTATTCAACTATAATGTGTCCTTGAATCGTCCATAAAATTAATATTTTCGATATATATTCTCAAGATATTAAGAATTAGAGGTATGTATATAATTTCTAAATACTTCCTATCATAGTATCATCATAAGGACGGTTATTGATTCAGATAGATCGATACACAGATCACTTTTTTCAAGATAGATGAGTCTCTGATTTACAATATAGAGATATTGAGCGACGAGTGCGGATAGTTATTAGAGAACAACTAGTACTGAGCATGACCATATGAGAGATCATTTGGATTTTTACTCAATCGTCAATGATCGTCTCGATACTGTAATTGTGTAAATGGTTCTTTGACCTACGATAATACGATTGCTCACAGTGAGACTGTTGGAGTTTGACTGACACATAAATATAATCTCGATGAGTCTTTATAGTGGATGTTGACGATAGTTGATCCACTATAGAAGTACGATGCGCATCTAGATAAAATTTATTGATCTTGATAGAGAAAAGTAGTCCTATAAGATTTGAGAGGCTAAATCCGAAAGTCTGTGGCCATAGCAGTATGATTGATGGAAAAAAATTTTAATGAGGATCACAAATGAACTTGAGCTGATCGAATCTATCATATGACTGATGATGAGGTTTGACGATTTATCCATGATCTGCCATCAAGTCGGGACTCATGATAGAGGGACTAAATCATATGTGAACTATACCTTGAGGTTCTATTTCGGTTCTACTGGGTTGCTACTATATACTGCTAGGTGTTACTGATAGATTGTGAGAGTTCACTAGGATTGTTCAAAATCAATAATTCTTGATGAGTTAGAGTGGAATCGTTCCGACTTATTGAAAAAAGTTTTAATAATGCTACGATAGAGATCATTGTATATCTCATTACTAAATAGAATTAAACCTATGGGGTCACACAATAAAAAAATTAAATCTAGAATAAGTAATTGAGCTTATGAAGTTTCAATTGGATTTAGAAAAATCCTATTAGCTTTAGGATAATCTTGTTAGCACATGATTGAATCTAATTTTCTTTTTGTACTTGAATTATTTATTTGATAAGATTAATTTTAATTAATTATCTACTAATAATCTAAATGAATTAGATTTATTAGACTCCAATTGTTAGGTGCTTAGGATTTTGTATCATATGTATTAAGGGTTCAAATCCTTAATCAATTTCCTTAATTATTTACATTGGGGCACTACTTGATTTAATCAAGTTGGACGTGCCCATATGATATATGGCATGTGAGACCAGCATGGGGCATCCCCTAAGCCCCATGTAGCATATAAAAAAGTGGATGAAAAGGCTCCAATAGTTGGTGCCTAATGGATCTCCGAAAAGGGATCAAATATCTAAGGCTACAAGGATTCCTAATGCAAGTAGGACTGGTATTAAGGGACTATTTGATTTTGAATAGAATTCAAAACTTTTGCCTATTTAAAGGGATCTTCTCTAAGACTCTAAACATCAGATTTTTAATAGCTCCCATACCTTCTAAGATCTCCTCATGCCTCCCTCTCTTCTCTCTTCTAATTCCAATGCTCAAGGAGCTTGGGCATCCTCCATCTCCATGCCCAAAAAGAGTTTGGGCATCCTCTTTGATGGTTGGTTTTTAGACTTTGGTTTCTTCATAATCAAGAAAAGAAGAGTAAGAAAAGAAGAGAAGAAAAATATGAAGAAAAATATCAAAGAGTAAATTACGATCCAGACTTCGTACAGATTCGCGTGGTGATCATTCTTGGAGAAAAAAGATCAATGTCATAGAGGACTATTTCAAGCTGATCTTGAGTGGATACCCATAGAGGTCAGATACTTGTATGGCTAAGGAAGAGCCTACCTTCTTTTAGATCTATATTTGAAGAAAAAAATTATGAAACATATATGTGATTCGATCACATATTTAATTTCAACATAAAATTTAGTATGTATTCAATTTCAGTATATGAAGTAGATCCTTATGTTCTATATTTTATGCATGCATAATTTAAATTAAAAGATATTTTATTCTTCTATTCTGTTGTATTATTTAAAAAAAAAAATTAAAACATACATGCATATCCTGACACGAAATTCCAACACTTCCTATATCTCCTCCTCCAAACCTCTCTAGATAATGCCTCAGTTTGTGCATTTGTTAGTTGAAAAAGTAACCCTTGAAGATTCATTTCAGATATGATATCCTCAGCCACCTTTGCTGAAATGAGAAAGCAAAAGATTTTGGATTTCCTTAAGATCTTGAGTCCTTACTCCTTGATCATTATGAAGCATAAGAATTTTGTTCCTTCTCCTTCTAAGAATCGTTGACTTATGAAAAAAAATTATATTCGTATTACCTTCCTTTAGCCAAGCAATTTTAGACTTTTGCTTCCAAAAATCTTCTCGTAAGATTAAATTTTTTTGATATTATCTAAGAAGAGCTAAAAGCCTCATATGCATTTGAACATTTAAGCCACCATTTTGATCTTCCATCTACTGCAACACCTTGATTTGCTCATTTAGCTTTTGACCTTTCCTAAAAATATTTCCTACGCTCCTCTTCCAATTTTTAATAGCTTCTTCAATATTTTATAATAGGATGTATAATTTCTCCTCAAGAGAATGATTATTTTGACAATACCAAGCCTCCTTCACCACCCCATGAATCTCCTGAAATGTCAGCCATATTTTTTTAAATCTAAGAATCTTCAATGCATTATTTTTAGCATTAAAAATATTTAGCAAGAGAGGGCAATGATCAGATGCAAATCTAGTTAGATGTGTGATAGTAGAGTTAGAAAAGATATCAAGCCATTTATCATACTCAAAAGCTTGATCGATTCTCTCCTAAACCCTCGCCATATCATACCTATTATTACACCAAGTGTAATGGAGACCTTGAAAATCCAAATCTAATAGGCTAGTCTAACGAGGAAAAGTCCGAAACTCTTTAATATCCCAATCCATAGAAAATGGCGTGCTCTCTTTTTTATCATGAGCACTAAGAATGCAGTTAAAGTCATCAATCAAAGAAAAAAAATCTCCATAGATAAAACAAACCTCACCTAACTCTATAGAGCCCTTCTCTCCAACCCATTTGTACTAGCAAAAACTACCCCCAAAATCTAAACCAGACCATTATGCTGAGAAATAAGACCAAAAGCCACCTACCTATTAACATGAGTAAACTAAATATCTCTAAAGTTCTTACACCAATAAATGACAATCCCCTCACATGATCCATTTGAAGGAATCATATAGACCTCCCAAGGAGGGCCCATAAACTTTTTGATTCGAGCCAAAGCATTTAAAGATAGCTTTGTTTCAAAGCAACAACAAACATCAAGTTGATGTTGTTTTATCAAAATTTTAGCATAATTTTTAAAGGAAGTCTTAGTTGCCCCAGGCCTCCTACAGTTCCAAGCAATAATTTTCATGATAAAGTTGAAAACATAGAAGCCATTTCAACACCAACTTGACTAGACACTTCCCCTTTACCTGAGGAAAACCCCCCATCCTTATAGAAACACTCTCTGATCTCATAAGCAATACCAGACACTATATGCTTCCTATGTGCCTCACTGCCCTAAAATTTACTTTTCAACTCTTGAAAAATAGTCTAATGAGATTGAGAGCTTTTACCTTTATTAATCTAGCTAGATTTATCATGATTTTTGGATCCATCTGGTTGATCTTTAGCTTTCATAGAGTCTTTTGCAACCTTCAATCTATTAGAATCCCTAATCGGCTTCCACACCTCCTGGGAAATCCTCATAGTGCTTGTTTGTGATGTAGCCATGTGAGCCTATGCAGCCTTATCGTGACCAAACCTTTTGAATGAAGGGTCTTCAACTATAATTACCTTTGTCTAAGGGGGTGAAGTAGAATAGAAGCCCAACTTTGACCCTTCAGAGAAGGAGGTGACCTCTTCCTCTTTTCTTTGTAAGACACATTTGTAGACTAGATAGCTTGGAAAGTGAAAGGTTTAGAAATTTTCATTTCTTGTTCATCAGAAAAATTATGTGGGGCTTCAAAATGGGTCTTCTCCAACAAAGTGAATTTAGAAGGAACCCCCAACTTAGTGTCCTCATCAATTGTGTCACGCCCCCGATCCGAGATTGTGAATCGAGGGTCATGGCAACCGCCGCATACTCATAGAAAACTCTTCCCATAAGCATGCAAGGCATCTTATCATACTATCCTAAAATAACAGTGGAATAATTAGTTAATTATTTAAATCCAAAATATAATGACCTAAATTTTTTTTTCTTTAATGTCTCCATAAATTCAACAATGATTCATAGTCCTTACATCAAATTCAATAAGACTTTCAATTTAAAATAAAAGTATAGAGATTCTGCTTCTGATCACTCTTCTATTCATATCTTGTATCATCTTAATTCCTCAACATCTGTAAAAACAGTAAAATAAGAGGTAATGAGCTAGACAGCCCAGTAAGCAATGATTACTTTTTAACAGATTTTATCAGGCATTTAAGTAAATAATCATTTATAGAAAATAAGCATATGGAGTTCATCAATTCGAAATCAATTTCAAGTATGCAACATAATTCATGCCAAATTCATTTTTTTTCGAAAATTCAAGTTTCTTTCCAGATTTCAATTTCTTTCATTCTTAAATTTCTTTCGTCAACCATGAGCTATGACCACATTTTTTCTGTGACAGGGTCATAACACCGTGTATCTTCTTACGGTGAGCTGTGAATCATCTGGCAGCAAAGTCCTTCGGAACTGTTGGTCTCTCTGGTGGTTTGTCGCTGGTCTCTCTGACGACGTAAACCCTCACGACAAATCAATTGCCAACGTATATGCCCCCATTGACGGGGTCCTTTATATAGTCAGGTTGTCAATTCATATTGTTCTTATATCAGAATTCTTCATAAATCATGTTTCATATTCTAATTTTGATAATAAAATATATAATCATGTAGTATCGAAATCAATCAATATAATACATCATAGAATCAATATATTCAATCATGCTTCATCATAACATTTCAAATAAGATATTTTCATAACAAAATACCATTCATCCAATTCATGCATCGTTTCATAAATTGTTGCTCCTTAGATTGATTTTGATGATTACAAAACAGTTGAAGGGGTACTAATAATTTTCATTTGAAAAAGACCAATTGCTCTTCAGGGGCAAAATTGTAATTTTACCAAAATCCTGATTTGAAAGTATCAAATGATAGAACAAAAGATTTGTGATCCATTGACGAAAATTTTATTATTTTTGGACTTGTATTTTGAAAGTTATGCATGTTTGAAATTCATGAGTCGACCCATGAGTCAACTCATGGCACATGAGCTGTTTGGCACGCAGATTTTTTGGCTTGGCACAACCTGTGAGTCGACCCATGAGTCAACCCCTGTGATGGGATTTCTCCGCAACGGCTAGTTTTTAACCCGTTTTAAGTGCTTTTAATGCTCATTTAATGTGGTCTAACGGCTCTTTTTTAGCCTAGAATGTTTTCCTCTATTTCTTAAAGCTATAAAAGGATCCAAAAGGTGGGAAACAAGTAAGAGAGATTGAAAGAGATTTGAAGAGCATTCAAGAGAGCATTCAAGAGCATTCAAAAGAGAGAATTTGAAAAAGATTTTTCAAGCCAACTTTTCAGCCCTAATCAAGAGTTCATTCAAAGCTTTGAAGAAGCCTTTAATCCAAGCTCACCAACTCCTCAAGTGCACTTTTAAGTCTTCAACTACCTTGAGAAAATCCAAAGAGGGTCTTCTTCTCTTGAGTAAAGTGTATTTAAAGTTATATTCGCTCATTAAAGGAGCTTTCCTTGTACTTATTTGTGCTATAAATTGTTTTACTCAGTTTGAGTGATTGTTTTTGTTTTGGAAGGATTCCAAAACAAGGGAAGGTTGATCCGAACCTAGAATCGGAGTGTATTGGGTTGACTTGTACCCAAAAAATAAGTGGTCTAACTTGGGATAGCTAGAGTCGGAGTTTCCAACGTTTGTATTCGGGTTGAATACAAGTTTAGTGGATTGAAATTTCCAAGTAGGAGCTTGGAGAGTGGATGTAGGTGCAAGGTTGGCACCGAACCACTATAAATCCTTTTGTTTGTGGTGTGCATAATTGTTTCTCTTTAACTCTTCATTATTTCCTTGTATTTTTGCTTTTGGCAATTAGTCTTGAATTAAGTTTACTCTCTATATTCATTTAGCTATTGACAATCATTTTTCACAAGTCATTAGTTAAGCTCAAATTTTTAGAAACCCAATTCACCCCCCCTCTTGGGTTGCATAGCTGGGCAACAAGTGGTATCAGAGCCCGGTGCTCTAGCCCTTCTTTGATCTAAACAATCAAAGAGCCAAAGATCTATGGCAACCCACGTCGGTACTTCTCTAGTCGAGGGGCAATCCACCAACCGACCTCCACTTTTCAATGGGTCTAATTATACCTATTGGAAAGCTTGGATGAAAATATTCATACAAGCACTCGACTATGATATGTGGAGTATCATAGTGAACGGTCCTCACTCACCCACTAAAATTATAGATGGTGAGGAATCAACCAAACCCGAGAAAGAATGGGATGAGGTTGATAAGAAGATGGCCCAATTAAATGCTAAAGCAATGATGTTCTTTATTGTGCTCTTGATGCAAACGAATTTAATCGTATTTCTACTTGCTCATCTGCTAAAGAAATATGGGATAGGTTAGAAGTAACCCATGAGGAAACCAATCAAGTAAAAGAGTCTAAAATAAACATGCTTGTGCATAAATATGAATTATTTAAAATGGAGCATGATGAGTCCATTACTGAAATGTTTACTCGCTTTACTGATACTATTAATGGTTTAAAGAGTCTTGGTAAGTCCTATACTAACAGTGAGCTTGTAAGAAAGATTCTCAGGTCCTTACTAAGAACTTGAAAAGCCAAAGTGACTGCCATCCAAGAAGCCAAGGACTTGAACACTCTACCTCTAGAAGAGCTTCTTGAATCTTTGATGACTCATGAGCTAAGCATGAAGCAACATCAAGAGGAAGAAGTCAAAAAGAAAAGAACCATTGCCCTCAAATCCACAGCTCCACCAGATGAAGAAACTGATGACACTGAAGATAAAGAACAGGATGAAGAGATGGCACTCATCACCCGAAGATTCAAGAAATTTTTGAGAAAAAGAAAACAGGGGATGAGGAAGAGGCCATTCACAAAAGGGGAACAAAGCAAAGAAAAAGAGAAAGACCAACCCCTTATTTGCTACGAATGCAAGAAGCCGGGACACTTCAAATTCGAATGCCCACAACTGAAGAAAGGTCCCAAGAAGTTCAAGAAGAAGGCCATGATGGCCACATGGAGTGCGAGTGATGACTCAAGCTCCGATGAGGAAACCTCAACCGAACAAGCCAACCTATGCCTTATGGCACACGAAAATGAGGTAACTCCCGAAACCCCTAGTGACTTTACATTTGAAGAATTACATGAAGCATTCTATGATTTAGTTGATGAATTAAAGAAACTAGGGATGAAGAACAAAGAGCTAAAATTGAAAAATCAATCTTTATTGAAACAAGCTGAAAACTTTTCAATTGAAAAATCCACCTTGCTACAAGAAAATCAAAGCTTAAAAAATGAAATTGCCAAGCTGAAACCAATAGTAGAAAAGTTCACCTTGAGTTCAAATAAACTCAATATGATTCTTGATAATCAAAAAGCCGTATATGATAAGGCTGGACTTGGCTATAACCCCTTGAAGAAACAAAAATATCTGAAAAATATTTATGTAAACTCTTTAAGTAACAAGTCTACCAATATTACTTGTTTCAAATGTGGTAGAGTAGGACATAAGTCATACACTTGCTTCTTTAACAAATCTGCAAACTCAACTATAAAGAAAATTTGGGTTCCAAAAGGAACCATTATGACTAACCAAAAAGGACCCAAGAAAGCTTGGGTACCTAAAACAAAAACTTGACTTTTGCTTGCAGGTGTGTCTAGCATCCCAAGGAGAAAACAGGAAATGGTATCTTGACAGTAGATACTCGAGACACATGACTGGTGATGAATCATAATTCATCACGCTTGATGCTAAGGATGGAGGGATGGTCACCTTTGGAGATAATGGCAAAGGAAAGATCATCGATATAGGTAACATTGGTATCACTCCCTCCAAATACATTGAAAATATTTTGTTAGTTAATGGTTTAAAGCATAATTTACTAAGCATTAGTCAATTTTGTGATAAAGGATATAAAGTTATTTTTGAATCATCTGTTTGCATTGTAACTAGTCCTATTAACGATGGCATTAAATTTATTGGACATAGACATGGCAATGTTTATATGGTAGATTTAAATAATTTAGCCAAAATAAACATGCAATGCCTAGTATCCTTGAATGCTAAAGTTAATGAGACTAGTTGGCTTTGGCATCGTAGACTTGCACACATTAGCATGCATTCTCTTTCAAAATTAATTAAGAAAGAATTAGTTCTTGGCTTGCCTAAACTGAATTTTGAAAAAGATAGAATTTGTGATGCATGCCAACTAGGTAAACAAACAAGAGTTTCATTTAAATCCAAAAATATTGTTTCAACTTCTAGACCTTTAGAGCTTTTGCATATGGACTTATTTGGACCAACTAGAACCACTAGTCTAGGAGGAAAATGATATGGTTTTGTAATTATAGATGATTACTCTCGTTTTACTTGAGTTTTCTTTTTAGCACACAAAGATGAAACTTTTCATATTTTCACTAAATTTTATCGAAAAATCACCAATGAAAAAGAATTTTCAATTCAAAATATTCGAAGCGATCATGGAACAGAATTTGAAAATCAAGACTTTGAAAACTTTTGTGATGAAAATGAAATTGGCCATAACTTCTCTGCTCCTAGGACACCCCAACAAAATGGGGTAGTTGAAAGGAAAAACAGAACCTTAGAAGAAATGGCCCGTACCATGCTTTGTGAAAGCAACCTTCCAAGATATTTTTGGACGGAAGCAATTAACACAGTATATTACATTTTAAATTGTGCTTTGATTAGACAAATTTTAAAAAAAATCCCTTATGAGCTTTGGAAAGAAAGAAAACCGAATATTGCATATTTTCATATTTTTGGTTGCCGATGTTTTGTACTAAATAATGGCAAAGAAAGACTTGATAAATTTGATGCCAAATCAGATGAAGTGATCTTTCTTGGTTACTCCTCCACTAGTAAAGCTTTTAGAGTTTTTAACAAAAGAACTTTAGTAGTAGAGGAGTCCATACATGTTGTTTTTGATGAATCTAACGATCTTCCTTCAAGAAGAATGAGGGTGTTGATGATGCAGATCCTCTAATAGAAGGAATGAAGGAGATCACTCTGAAAGATTCAACAACTCAAGAGGACGAGGAACAAGAAGACAAACAAGATGAGAGAGGTGAAGAAATTCAAGAACAACCTCAAGGTATAAATAACCTACCCAAGGAATGGAGGTATGTTCACAATCACCCTAAGGAGTTAATTATTGATGATCCTATGCATGGGGTAAAAACTCGTTCTTCACTTAGGGATGTATTTAATCATTATGCTTTTGTATCTCATCTTGAACCAAAAACTATTGAAAAAGCTGAAAATGATCATAATTGAATTAATGCAATGCAAGAGAAACTTAATCAATTTGAAAGAAATAATGTTTGGACTTTAGTATCAAGACCTAAAAATTATTCAATAATTGGCACAAAATGGGTCTTTAGGAACAAATTAGATGAACATGGTAATGTAATAAGAAATAAAGCAAGATTGATTGCTAAAAGTTATAATCAAGAAGAAGGAATTGATTTTGATGAGACCTTTGCACCTGTTGCTAGATTAGAAGCCATTAGACTTCTACTTGCATATGCTTGCTTTATGAAATTCAAATTATTTCAAATGGATGTCAAGAGTGCATTTTTAAATAGATATATTGCTGAAAAAGTCCATGTAGAACAACCCCCAGGTTTTGAAAATCATGCTTTTCCTAATCATATTTTTAAATTAAATAAAGCTCTATATGGATTAAAACAAGCACCTAGGGCTTGGTATGATAGGATAAGCAAATTCTTACTAAACAATGATTTTTCAAGAAGTAATATAGACACAACCCTCTTTATTAAAAAAAATCAAAATGACATATTAGTTATACAAATTTATGTTGATGACATTATTTTTGGGTCTACTAATGAGTCTCTTTGTCAAGACTTTGCTAAGCTCATGCAGGGGAAGTTCGAGATGAGCATGATGGGAGAACTCACCTTCTTCCTCGGACTCCAAATCAAACAAACAAAAGAAGGAATCTCCATCATCCAAAGCAAGTACACCAAGGAACTGCTCAAAAGATTAGGAATGGAGAACTCCAAACCAATTGGCACACCCATGAGCCCTTCATGTAAGCTTGACAAGGATGAAGAAGGTAAATGTGTAGACTTAAAATACTATAGAGGTATGATTGGCTCTTTATTATATTTAACTGCAAGTAGGCCTGATATCATGTTTAGTGTTTGTTTGTGTGCTAGATATCAATCTAATCCTAAAGAGTCTCACTTGAATGCTGTTAAAAGAATCCTTAGATATCTAAATGGTACTCAAACTCTAGGATTATGGTACTCTAAAGACTCACTAATTGATTTATTAGGATATTCAGATGCTGATTTTGCTGGATGTAGGTTAGATAGAAAAAGCACTAGTGGAACTTGCCAATTTTTTGGAGTTAACCTAATCTCCTGATTTAGCAAGAAATAAAATTTGGTAGCACTGTCTACGGCTGAGGCCGAATACATTGCAGCCGGAAGTTGTTGTGCTCAAATCTTGTGGATTAAGCAACAACTCGAAGACTTTGATATCAAACTTAATGAAACACCCATAAGATGCGACAACACAAGTGCCATAAATCTAACTAAAAATCCAATTCAACATTCAAGGTCTAAGCATATTGAAATAAGACATCATTTTATAAGAGAACATGTTCAAAATAAAGATATAACTCTTGAATATGTTTGCACTGAAAATCAATTAGCTGATATCTTTACAAAGGCCCTTAGCGAGGATAGATTCTCTGAAATTAGGAGAAATCTAGGAATTTTTGATCCTTATGCCTAAGTGTTTCTCCATTTCCAAAGAATCGATTTGAGATCAATTTTCATCATCTCTCTTGGTCCTAAAAGCTCAAGATTATCATTCTCACAACTTGTCATTGAGCAAAATTTCTTCTTCCAAAATTTTAAATTTTTTTGAAATTTATTCATATTTTTTCTGAATTTTTGTGATTCATGAGTCGACCCCCTAGGGTCGACCCTATGGCATACTTGTAATTTTCGGCCAATATCCCACGGGTTCATTCCTTTTTATCTTAAACCTGTTCATGAGCCGACCCCCTATTCTCTTCGTCTTCCTCCCTCCAAGACCCGTCATCCTCATCTTCTTTCTCTCCAAAACTAAAGATTTAGCCCAAGAGCATTCTCCCTTCTCCTCTCCACCTCAAATCACTCCTTGGGAAAGGAGCTTTTCGCATCTTTCTCCCTTGATTGAAGCGGTTGGAGCGTGCCCTAGCTTCCACCATTCTTCTCAAAATCGTCTCTTCTCTCCGCCAAAATCCCTTTCCATCATCTTGTAACCCTCCTTCTACTCACCTTTTTGGTCTTCCGAGTCTCCCTGCCTGCTCTTGTGGTGAGAATGGCTCTCAAGATGAAGCTTCCTCAAAGAAGAAAATCAGTCCGTGAGCTGGAAGAAAGCGTCCGCAGAAAAAGGCAAGCTGCTCAGTCCTCCACTGCTCCCATTCCGGCTTCAGTGTCTGCTCAAGGTCCCTCTCAGTCTCCCCTTAGCCCTAGTAAAATCCCTCTATCTGATAGGAAGGTTGAAACCGGCAAGAATGTGGATTTTAGATTCTTTGAAAAAGAGGGTTTCACCTTTGGAACAAAGATAAAAAATCAGGGTTGGGGTTTTTACTGCTCTCTCAAGGAAGTTACTTTTGTAGACTTGGTTAGAGAATTTTATCAAAATCTGCATTATGACAATGGAACAGTAACTTCTACAGTTAAGGGAGTTGATATCTGTCTGGATCCTATTATTTTGGGAGAGATACTACATTTACCCTGTGAGGGATATTCTTACATGGAACTCCTAGTGAAGGAAGAGGAGATCAGTGTAATTCTAGGAGGAACCTACTCGGAAGTTTGAATAAATTGAAAGCCAAAATCTTGTCAATTGAAATGAGAATCCTACATCAATTAGTGACAAAGCTCTTCTTCCCTAGGAGTGGTAGGCATGACCTCCTTTCTGACAGAGATATTTGTATAATATTTCATGTGATCACTCAAACCCCATTAAACCTCCCTGCTTTAATGATTGAGGTCATGAGAGAGACACTGAACAGATCCAAGGCACATTTGCCTTTTGGTATGGCTCTCACACTAGTTTTCAGGAGGTTTGGAGTCAGTTTTGAGGGGGAGGTATCTGCTAAGCTTTCTCACGCAGACACCATCAACCAACACACTCTACACCGTATGGGATTCACTAAATCTGATGGTGGTTGAATCAAGGGTTCTGAGGAGAGACCTGAGGACAGAGCTGAAGAAGAAGGTCCCTCATCTCCTCTCCATGACTTCAGGGCAGCATCTCCAGATATCCAGTTTGTTTCAGATCCAGAGGCTGGCCCTTCAGAGTTCACCAGGAGGTACACACCAGTACAGCAGCCAGAGAGCAGAGCACCACCTTCAGAGTTCAGATTGGCTGATGATCAGATTGAGCAGATTTCTCAGCGTGTGGCTTCCTTGCTTTCTCGACAGTGGAGCACTTCTACATTTGCACCGGGATCCACTTCATTAGATTCATCTGATCAGACCTTGATCCCCCATATCTCCACTGTATTTCAGTTGATCTCAGATCAGTCTATTTGGATTCAGCAGCTCGAGGATAGTATTTTGAGACTGATTGGGAGAGTTCTTGACTTGCAGGGGCAAGTCTTAGCTTTGGCCCATCCTCAGCCACAGGAGAGTACTATTGAGGTCACAGACCTTACTGCAGAGGCTGGCAGGCTCAGAGGTGCATTGGAGGGTGGTTATGAGTTATTGAGGAGAGAGATCAGAGGCTCGAGTGAGCATGCATCTACTCAGTTCACTGCTCTGCTTCAGTCTGTTTCGAGAGCACTGAACGTTCTTGATTCCATTAGACTCACTCTTTCAGTCCAGTCTTTGGCCTCTCAACGTTCTCAACCTCCTAGTTCATCTCGCTCACCTGCTCGTGCCAGCACCTCCACTCGTGGCAGAGGCAGACGGGGTAGAGAACGTACTCTTGGTTAAGATCCATCATCTCCTCACCCTATCTCTGATGATTCCGATCCATCTAGTCATGAGCTTTACTAGATCCTAGGTGTTAGTCTCTTGTTCTTTCTAGGATCTGTATTTTGGGCCATGTAATGACATTAGCTAGCTGACTTTTATGTTATGAAATATGTATTGAAACAACTATGGTTTTAATCATCTTTTAATTATATATCTACTCTTTGTAATGGTGTCTATCATCTCTTGATTATATATCTTCTCTTTATTGATAATTCATATCTATGGTAATATATGGCATATTTTGGTTAATGATTGCTGTATTCAGGGGGAGCAAACATTAATGATTAGCACTAGAAGTTTGAAGAAACACTAAAGAGAAAACGTATTCAGAGAAAGAGGGGGAGCTAACAATGTTTGATGATGTCAAAAAGGGAGAGAAATTAAAGAAAAAAAAATATCAAAAGTAAAATTATAAATTATTAAAAGACTTGAAAATAAAATGAATGAATTGGAGAGAAATTAAAGAATAATATCAAAAGTAAAATTGTTAAATGACTTAAAAATACAATGAGTAACTTGCTAAGTACAATGCAAATGAGCAACCTTTAAAATTACTTCTTTAAACATGCTCTGATATGCTTTAAAATTTAACTTGCTCTGATACATCTTAAATTTGACATGCTCTGATATACTTTATAAATTAATTCTTAGACATGCATTGGTATACTTAATTATTTTTGCTCTGATACTAAAACTAAATAATCAAATGAGAATGAGCAAATTTTCAAGATACAACTTGCTCTGATAACAAAAATAAATTTTTTACTCTAATACCAAAATCACATAATCAAATGAGCAAATTTTCAAATCATTAAGCAATGGGCAAACTATTTATGCAAATGAGTACTTGTATCACATACCAAAAGAATCAATCTTCTTCTCAAGCAAATGCACTTATAAGTTGGTAATAAATCTACTTTTTATCTTCAAACTACTTATAATGCATTCTTTTGAAATTCATGCTTCACATAGATACTTTTGTTCAAGTATTTTGTCATCATCAAAAAGGGAAAGATTGTTGCTCCTTAGATTGATTTTGATGATTACAAAATAGTTGAAGGGGTACTAATAATTTTCATTTGAAAAAGACCTATTGCTCTTCAGGGGCAAAATCGTAATTTTATCAAAATCCTGATTTGAAAGTATCAAATGATAGAACAAAAGATTTGTGATCCATTGACAAAAATTTCATTATTTTTGAACTTGTATTTTGAAAGTTATGCATGTTTGAAATTCATGAGTCGACCCATGAGTCAACTCATGGCACATGAGCTGTTTGGCACGCAGATTTTTTGGCTTGGCACAACCTGTGAGTCGACCCATGAGTCGACCCCCAGGCATGAGTCGACCCATGAGTCGACCCCTGTGACGGAATTTCTCCGCAACGGCTAGTTTTTAACCCGTTTTAAGTGCTTTTAATGCTCATTTAATGTGGTCTAACGGCTCTTTTTCAGTCTAGAGTGTTTTCCTCTATTTCTTAAAGCTATAAAAGGATCCAAAAGGTGGGAAATAAGTAAGAGAGATTGAAAGAGATTTGAAGAGCATTCAAGAGAGCATTCAAGAGCATTCAAAAGAGAAAATTTGAAAAAGAGTTTTTCAAGCCAACTTTTCAGTCCTAATCAAGAGTTCATTCAAAGCTTTGAAGAAGCCTTTAATCCAAGCTCACCAACTCCTCAAGTGCACTTTTAAGTCTCCAACTACCTTGAGAAAATTCAAAGAGGATCTTCTTCTCTTGAGTAAAGTGTATTTAAAGTTATATTCGCTCATTAAAGGAGCTTTCCTTGTACTTATTTGTGCTATAAATTGTTTTACTCAGTTTGAGTGATTGTTTTTGTTTTGGAAGGGTTCCAAAACAAGAGAAGGTTGATCCGAACCTAGAATCAGAGTGTATTGGGTTGATTTATACCCGAGAAACAAGTGGTCTAGCTTGGGATAGCTAGAGTCGGAGTTTCCGACGTTTGTATTCGGGTTGAATACAAGTTTAGTGGATTGGAATTCTCAAGTAGGAGCTTGGGGAGTGGATGTAGGTGCAAGGTTGGCACCGAACCACTATAAATCCTTTTGTTTATGGTGTGCATAATTGTTTCTCTTTAACTCTTCATTATTTCCTTGCATTCTTGCTTTTGGCAATTAGTCTTGAATTAAGTTTACTCTTCATATTCATTTAGCTATTGACAATCATTTTTCACAAGTCATTAGTTAAGCTCAAATTTTTAGAAACCCAATTCACCCCCCCCTCTTGGGTTGCATAGCTGGGCAACACAAATCATGTCAGAAAAATACATTATAATTTGTCAATAAATCTAGAAAAAGTAAAATATTACTTACCTCGAACGTATTCCAATAAATCACATAATTCTATAAATTTTCTTCTAAAAATTCTGTTCGTAGATCATATTACGATATCCCATGATCAAACATCCACAATCCTATACAGAATCAATTTCAATAATTAGAAAGAATACGAATACCATATTTCAACGGTTTAGATTGGGTCTGATCATCTAATTTCATCTAATCAAAATCTAATTAGAACCTAAACGATCCAAAATTTGACTATCAGATCAAATCAGATTCGAAGTGATAGGACCGAGATTTCTTCATCAATTTCATAAAATTAAGTAGAGAGAGACAATTAGAGGAGAGAGAATTTATGAGGTACAATTCGAATTGATCAGGTGACACAATCCAACATTACGATTGGTCCAATATCTCGATTGGTGAAATCAACATGATCAAATCAAGTCATGGTTAGATCGAAATCATGGATGATCAAATCTAAAGATTCATGGTCTGATCAAGGTGGGTGCCAGTACGCTGTCTGACAATCATGGATCAAGATTCTTCATCAGATCAAAAATATTAAAAGAATTTCTTCATTGATAAATCGATCAAGAGAGAGAAATTGATTGAGAGAGAAATGACTTTAGAGAGAGAAAATTCATCTTGGACTCCTCAGACGATATGATTCAATAAATTAGATCGATCAGATCAAATCATGCTAAGATTATCATGTGGACAATTCAATAAAATCATGAGAAATAAAATCTAAAAATACTTGATCTGATCAAAGTGGATGTCGGTGTACCGTCCGATGATCACAGATCAAAAATTCATCACGAGGATCATTTAAATTCATCATCATTCTTCTCAAAATTCTAAAAATCTTAAGAGAGAGAAATAATCTAGAGAGAGGATTCTAGAGAGAGAAAGTCTAATTTTAGAGAGAGAAAATACTAGTTCAGGCTGAAGAAAGAGAGGGAAGAGAGAGAACCTCTCTTTCTCATATTTTATTATTTATATCATTATTTATTAATTAATTTAATAATTTTTTTCTCTCTTTTTTTTCTTTTTCTTCACAGAAGAGAGAGGAGAGAAAATTCTATTTATTATTATATTATTTTTCTTCTTCTTTTTCTTCTCTCTCTCCTTTTTTTTCTTTTTCTTTTCTTTTCCTTCTTCTTTTCTTTTTCTTTTTCTTTTCTTTTCCTTCTTCTTCTTCTTTTTCTTTTCTTATTCGGGCTATTTCCTGGCCGAAACAGGGGACGCGATCCCCCCTTCTTTCCCGTCCAAATCCCCTACGGGATCTCGTCGAAACGACGGGAGGGGAGGTCTAGCCTGAGGCGGCGCAACCGTGACACCCGGTCTGGGTGCTCGCCGGCGGCGGACGGCGTCGGAAAAATCCAAAAAAATCCGAAATAGAGGTTCTTGGTACCAATTTTTTTTTCCAAAACAACACCGTAATAATCGATAAAAATTCTAGTTTATAATCAAGAGGAGATTGAGGAGAGGATACCTTGCTCTTCGTGGAGATTTTTAGGCCACGAAATCACCGACAAAAATCTTCAATCCAAGAGCAATGAACAACGAAAAATCGAGAGAAAAAGGAGATGAAAGAGAGATTTTAGGGTGATTCACGAAGGAGGAGGCGAGGGGCTTGGGTTTTATAGAGGAAGAATCCATTTTTTACTCGGATTTCCCTCTCTTTTTCACGGTGGGAAGAAGACTCTCAACGGGAGTCTTCTTCCTCCCGATATCCTCTGTTTTCTCTTTTTTTTTTGTTTGGGCTTTGGTGGGCTGGGTTTCTTTACTCGGGCTGGGCCATCACATTCTTTCCCTCTAAAAAAAATTTTATCTTCGAAATTTTTCTTGCTTGAGTCTTCATAGTTTCTTACTTGAATTTCATTCACAAGTATTTCAATATTCTAATTCTTGATATAAATTCATTCTTAAATCATTTCATAAGAAAAAAATCGATACATCAAATATCTATCTGAAATGGAACCATTTATTTTTTTATTTATCAAAATCAACGTCTCAAAAATTTTCAATGTTTCAAGATTTCGAAATTAAGATCTCATTTCCTGTAAAAATTAATGTTCAATATCTCATGACTCAAATTAAAATCAAATCTATCTCTTGTGAATAGAAGAAGGTCAATGCCTCTATTCTTGCATAAAAATTTCATTCATCATCATTCATTTATTTTATTATTTTTTTAAAATATTAATCACTCTTAATTTCAATCCATCATAAGATAGGAAAACATAATTCTATGAATCATTTGATGACATCCTAATCAATCAAAATTCAAAAATATTTTTTTTTATTCGTACTTTCAAAGGTTGAAGATTTATCATTTCAATCTCATTCTCAAACTTTTGATATTTTAATTCTCGATACAACTTCATCATTATGTCATTTCATAAAGATCAATATCACCATTATTGATTGAATCAATATCACTATTTCTAGTCATCGAAATTTTCTTACTCAAATCCTCAAACTCTTAAATATTCTAATTCTTGAAGCAAATTTTATCATTAAGTCATTCCATGATAAAAATCAATAACTCAAAAATTGATCTAAATCAAAACTATATTTTTCTTATAATCAAAATCAATGTCTCTATTCTAAGTAAGTATATCAATTTGCTTTATCTAAATATTAACTACTCTTAACTAATCGATTCATTATCAAATTAAATTATAAATAACTTCAATTTATCTTTTGTAGAACAATCTTCAATATTAATAGATAACCTCAATCTTTTCTATTCAGTCAGAAAAATAATAATGATCAAAAAATCCAAACTTCAAATTTTATTATATCCTGGAGATAAATATTTGAGTATAATAATTTAAGATCGAAATCATTATTCAATAAATAATTTTAATTTTTTTTAATAAATAAAAAATTATAAAATTTAATTCTAGGATAGAGAAAATTTATCTCTAAATATTCTAAATCAAAAATCAAAAATCAAGGGTCTACTCATCCTAGAATTAGGATGCTAAATATTTTTTTTTTTAGCATAGTAGGTGGAAGCACTACTTTTAAAAATTACATTAAGATATCTAAAATAATTCAAAATTTTAAAATATTATTCTTTCTAATATCAATATTTTTCTTGTATCAAACTATATCATATATCATAATTCTTTAACTCAAAGGGTCAACATTCCTGACTTACTCAAAGTAATCCAGATTACCATGCTTCCGCTGCACACTCTGATCTAACAATCAAAATTTCTTAGGTTCACCAAAAAAAAGTTTGATCAAATTATTTCTTTATCTTATCAATAGAAAAGATCTAAAATTTTAAATTTTAATTAAAATCAAAGATTAACTTTCGATTCTCATTCATACTTTTACTGGTGTACAATAATCTTGATTAACCCTTGAGTCCAATATCATATTTAAACCATTATATAGATTTACTATAATCAATATGAATCAAATCTTAATTCTCATATCAATTCAATTCGATTATTTTCAAATCAAATCTTTATAAGTCAAATCAACGAGAAAATCCTTCGATGCTCCGCCAAATTTAGACATAATTAGAATATATAAAAATTTTAAATCATTATTATTATTTTTTTTCTAAAATTTCTATCATCAGGATTTTCAATATCTATCCCAGATGATATTGAAAAAAAAATGATGGCTGATCAAAAGGAAAAGCAGTTTGATGTTGCTATCCCAGATGATAGGAGATGAGTAGGAGTGCATTTCCTTCTCACCGTAGGATGATAGCCTACCAACCAGATTTAAGATAGAATAGCTCAACTAGTGGACATAAGCTGAAGTATGGAGAGTAATCCAAAGTCTTCATTCTATAGACAAAGACAGGAGAGAGAGAGAGAGACAAATGAGGTGTTTCTCATAGGTTACTTCCAGTAGGTAGCAATAATGGACAGGAGTCAGGATGAGTTCGGCGCCCAAACAAATGTCGGTAATACTAGAGTCCCTACGTCAAATTCTCTCGGTCCTAAACCACCAGCTGTAAACCGGTTTCTGATCCGCGCACCGACAGGTTCCGGATAAGTCGCCGACAAGAATACAGTGAACACATTGCCGATAGATTACCTTAGATTGCAGCTGAATGGCATAAATTCCCGATGCGCTCGAAACAGCTCACGTTGAACGGAGATTATTTTTTGGTCTTAACGGAGAAATTATTGCACATGCTGCGTGCACCTTCCTAATGGCGGCCGCTGATTTCTACGAACCCCATTCATCGTCCATCGAACACGCATCTCAACGTATCATCGGAAAAATCAGCAACCGTGATTGGCTGCATGCCGTACCGTGGGGGCAATAATTTCTCCCATTCAATGGCTCCCAGTTCAACACTGCCGTCCTGACTAAACCTCATTGTCTCAGAGAAATTTTTAAGCGGATCACATCCACCGCTGAGCCGATGGATCGATCCAATCGCATGTCAATATCAACATGGAGAAAGAGGCACCTTTTTTCTCTTTAGAAATTGTTAGATAAATTAGATCCAGTATACAAGTCCAAATCCCAAAGTATAAATACGGTGGACTAGATCTTATCCATCTAATAATTTCTCGTTTCTTTTGCCGTATTTGGCTGTGTTTGTTTGCGGTTCACATGGTCCACCAACTCAACGGTGGGTTTGGTCCAACCAATAAATTTCATTAGCCCGATCTCCAGGCAAAAATTTAAACCATATTTAGAGCGGGCCTCCCCCCAAAGATGGTCTTGGTACAACCCCCGAGGCAACGCGGAAAGGGATCGCCTCTCCCTCCTTTGGTCTTTCTCCACGTGAAAGCCCCCACGGACAGAGATTGCTCTGTTGGTAACTTGTGGTAGCATAAATATATGTGGAATGAGAGCTGAAATGGTGGAGTTTGGGTCATCATCTCCAGATATTTCAGGTGAGCTATATGCATTTCATATGGTTTGAAGTTTCTCTCTTCTTTTCTTCAGATGGTTCTCTCTTCTTGGTCTTGGATAGGCTGTGCAGTTGTTTAATTCTATGCAAAAAACCGTGCTCCTTTGAACAGCTCTTTATGGATTAAGATAGGTGTTATTGATGTGATTTGCCTTTTATTTTCCTTTTTCTTTGCTCTTTTCACAGAGTCTTGTTTTTTGTTTTTATTTTTTCAGCTTAAAATGTTTTTTTTTTTGAAATTTTTCGGGGTGGTTTGATAGATGCAAGTGAAAGCGGTGAATATATGAAGAAAAATTTAAGAACTGGATCTTTTTTTAATTAGTCTAAGCGAAGGATATCTGAGAAATAGTTGAGTGGGCGTCATTGTCTTCTGGAACCTTAAAAAATGGAGAGCTTGAGCTTTTGAAAGGAAGGCAAGGGAGGTTTTGGTTATTGGGTTTGGAATCTGGATTTCCTGGCTGTTAAATACTACAGTTTTTTTTTTTTTTTTTTTACATTTTAATGTAATCAACAAATCAGTTTCATGAGAAGCTCACAACTTTTGTCACTAATTCTGTGCACTTATTGGATCCTATTGAAATTTTCTGTTAATCAGCGTTTATCATAATTCATAGTCCATACTAATTCCTGCATATATAGGAAAGTTTCTATCGTTCTGCTTAAAACTCTGCATGTCAAACTGCTATATTGATGTTATAGTAAAGAAAATTAGATTTTCTTTGCCTTAACAGGATTATGAGAGCTCACTTGATCAAATCAGGAACAAAGGAAACAAACTGTTACCAAGACTCCTCCTCCTCCTCCTACTCCTCCTCCTCCTCCATATGTTAAAGAAATGGTGTTTATTGATCCA
Source organism: Elaeis guineensis (assembly GCF_000442705.2). Lineage (NCBI taxonomy): Eukaryota > Viridiplantae > Streptophyta > Magnoliopsida > Arecales > Arecaceae > Elaeis > Elaeis guineensis. Next base: position 6,992,576 of record NC_026003.2, on the reverse strand, counting down.
ACAAACATATATTCATCTTTTAATAAAGCAACCGAAAAAAAGTTGCAGATCATATGTTCAAAACCTCATCATCCACCTATATTTACTTAGGCATGAAGGAATTCGGTTTATAAATTTTTAATTTTGCAACCATTAACTTTGGACAGATTCTTGACACACACTTCAATTGTTTCTTAAGAAATGCTGAAAATTCCAGGGAGCCTAGTGGCTGCAGCTATTATTAACAGATGTGTTGTTTATGGTAATGAAGCTATGGTGCTTGCTCTATTTTAATGTGTTCAAATTGACCTTGCAGAATGATTGGTGTTAAACGAGGAGCATGGATTTATCTTATAGTCTTACTAATATCACTGACAGTGGAAGGTTTTGATGTGCCTCTCACTCTTGTGCAAGATGCTGTGGCCAAAGGAGCAGGTTGGATAATTTTATCACTACTGCTTGCAATGTTGCTCTCACGTTATTCAGCTAACATGTCTTCGTTTTACTAGGATTTAAACTAGGACTTTGTGGTTGTTCAGAAACTATACCCTGTTTCCTCTTCTTGAATCTAACTATGTCTTTGGCTCTATGGCTTCTGAGATAATATGCAGTCTGTTTGGATGGAAGCCCCCCAGCTTATCATTTCGCACCGGGATTTGGCTCAGGGGTGGACAACTGGTTGGTTCACATGGAGGTCAGCTAGATCTTCTCACTGTTGCTGGAATATTAGAACTAGAACACTTGCTCCTTTCTTTTTTTTTTTTTTTTTGAGCAAAAGATATAGCAGACCTACCCAGTTTCATTTCATAAGGAGAAGAAACAGCATGCTTTCTTCTGTTAATTCATCGGTATGGGGTCTTAGATTCAACCATTTGTGATACTCATACTCAAGTGAGGATATTATGTATAGTTTTTAATGTCTAGGATATAGATGCTTATTTCAACCCAAATAATTGACCATGATACTTATTGCAGAGTGCAGAGGAATGAGGATTATAATATCCTTGTGATAAGTTGCTAAATGTCAAAGATGACTTCATTATCAGCAAAGCAAAAGTTTAAGCCCGTAGGATGCCTCAAGTTTCTGGGCTTTTGCTTTTTATTAGTTGGATTCATGTCCTTTTTCCTTTTCTATCTGATCTTTCTCAGGGAGGAGGATGGTGCAGTAATGTTGAAGAATGTAAACAACGCACAAAGAACTTCAGAGGCTCCTCTAAGTATATGGAGCAGCTTTCCTTCTCTGGAATTTTAGGCAACAAGCAAACTTCAAGTCCTGGTATAGCATTCAACAATTATTTTCTTTGATGGATATTGTCAATATGACCAACAGTGTAGGAAATTAATCTGAATTTTATACTGCAGTAGGTATAACTTGAGTATATGAAGGCTATTCTAGAGACTCGTTCTTTTAACGAATGAAAAAGAATACAAAAAGGAGAGCTTTTAATAAATTCTCTAGGCCTGGTATAGCTGCAGCTTATTGTGGATAAGTGGCGGAATTCCTCCCTTATTCCAGGTGTTTCTGCCAAAGGACCTGTTGCAACCCAGTTTGAACCAGAGGCAAAAGGAACATCTAAAACACTGGAATAATGCACTTCTTGCCAACCTACCTGAACAAACCTAGATAAATCGATCCCGAGAAGAAGGTTGGATAAGTGTACTTCAGGTTTTCTTAGGCCAAGGGTAGCTTATTCTGGGCTAAGCCACATTATCCATGTTCCATTATCCCGCAGCTGAATGAAGTTAGGTGAACTAATTTCCAAGGTCTAAAGAATCCTGAATGATGCCAAAAAAAAAGAAAAAAGCATAATGCTTTTAACAAGTTTTTGGATGAACTGACAGGCAAGATAGGTAATGTTGCATGTCATCATGTGAATTAAGGAGACAAACAGTAGTCATACCTTAAAATCTCTATGTTGGCACTTGTGGCTGTTGTAGAAACGCGCACCAGATTGGATCGATCTGGGCTTGTGATCTAATATCTAATTTCTTTGAGACAAATCACCAAACACATTGCAGGCATAAATAAACAAAGACAAAGAACCAAGATTTACATGGTTCGGCACAAAAGGCCTACATCCACGGGGAGGAGGAGCAATCCACTATATATCCGTCCCGAAATTTAGGTACAATATGAGGTATAAAATATCTTTTTTCGAAATCAACAAGAAGGCAACAAAATATCGAATAGAAGGCAACCAAGATCCAATAGGATCAACCAATCTCAGCCTCGGCAATAGATCAAGATAAAACAATACCTGAGATGAAGATACCTTCCTCAACCCTCGGCAAAAAATCAAGATGATACCTCCTTACCAGCTATAGCAGCACAAGGTGTCCGTGAAACCGAGAAAGAAGAAGACAGGTAAATCACCAACTGAAGGCCAACAGAAGAAAGCCAGAAAGCAACCCGCACACGAGGCACAGCCGAGAGATCGGCCAGAGAACAGGCCAGCACCGAAGCACAAGCAAGAGAGATCGGCCAGAGAACAGAACCCGCGCACAAGAGAGGCACAGGTTAGAGATCGGCCAGAGAACAGGACCTGCGCACAAGAGGCACAGGTGAGAGGTCGGCTCACAGGTGAGAGGTCGACCCGAGAACAGAACCCGCGCACAAGAGGCACAGGTTAGAAAAAATCCCGCACAAGAAATCCTAGAAAAATCTTCGCCCGATCTTACCTCCGTTCTACTAAGAAAGGATGCCAGTGGCCTCCTTATAAAGGAAGAAAGCCTTCTTAAAAAATAGAGTTTGAGTCGATGTAGTATTCCCAAGTGTCACGGGAGACGGATATGATTTGGAGCCAAATATAACAATCCTCCTCCTTGCGACTAATATTGTACCTTTTATTTCAGATGGAAAAAATTTATAACCTCCTCCTCACCACAAGCCCCGCAGGGCATTACCAAATGTTTATTCCAATCAAGTTCAGAAAATTCCTGAACTTAATTGCAGGGTTTGGTTTAGTGAATATGTCAGCTGGATTATGGGCAGTGTATATTTTCTGAAGTCTGACATCACCTTTCTCTACTAGATCTCTGATGAAGTGATATCTGATATCTACATGTTTTGTTCGTTCATGATACATCTGGTCTCTGGCAAGGTGCAAAGCACTCTGACTGTCACAATGAATGTCTAAACAATCCTGTTCGAGACCCAAATCCTATACTAACCCTTTTAACCAAATAGCTTCCTTTGCTGCCTCTGTCAATGCCATATATTCTGCTTCAGTGGTAGATAAAGCAACTGTAGACTGCAAAGTAGCCTTCCAACTGACTGCACATCCAAAAAGAGTAAACACATATCCAGTCAAAGATCTTCTCCTGTCCAAGTCACAAGCATAATCTGAATCACAAAATCCTGTAACTATGCAATTACTCTGTGTAGAAAATATCAATCCCAATTTAGAAGTGCCTTTCAGATATCTAAGTATCCATTTCACAGCTGACTAGTGAGCCTTTCCAGGTTTATCCATATATCTGCTTACTACGCTTACTGCCTGTGAAATATCAGGTCGAGTGCAGACTATCGCGTACATGATGCTGCCAACTGCGCTCGCATATGGCACTCTAGACATATATCTCTCCTCATCCTCAGTCTGAGGAGAGTCTCTGGTAGAAAGTCTAAAATGACTGGCAAAGGGGCTAGTGACAGGCTTGACTGTAGATATACCAAATCTGTCCAAGACTTTTTCAATATAACTATGCTGAGTAAGGAAAAATCTACCTGACTGCCTGTCACGAATAATCTCCATCCCAAGTATCTTCTTTGCCGGTCCAAGGTCCTTCATGTCAAATGCAGTACTGAGCTCGACTTTCAGTTTCTGGATGATTGTCATGTCTTTGGCTGCAATTAGCATATCATCCACATATAATAACAAATAACAAAAGGACCCATCTGAAAGCTGCTGGTGATACACACAACTGTCATATGGAGATCTACTGTATCCATGGTCAACCATAAATCTGTCAAATTTGCGGTACCACTGTCTTAGAGACTGCTTGAGACCATATAATGATCTCTTGAGTAAGCATACATGATCTTCTTTATTTGGAACCTCAAAACCAGGTGATTGTTGCATATAGATCTGTTCCTCTAAATCACCGTGAAGAAAGGCTGTCTTAACATCTAGTTGTTCCAGCTCCAGATTTTGAGAAACAACAAAAGCAAGTAACACACGAATAGATGAGTGTTTGACTACAGGAGAAAATACCTCCTTGTAATCAATACCCTCTCGTTGACTGTATCCCTTTGCTACCAACCTGGCCTTATATCTAAAGTCTTGAGGAGTGACTCCTTCTTTCCTTTTGAAGATTCATTTGCAGCCAATTGCCTTTTCACCTTTTGGTAATTTGATTAACTCCCAAATCTGATTCTTTTCTAGAGACTGAAGTTCTTCAACCATAGCCATGGTCCATTCATCAGCTCGTGAACTACTAATGGCCTCCTGAAATATGGTCGGCTCATCACCAATGGTGTCTGCAACACTCAGAGCATAATAGACTAACTCAGTACAAGCAGAATCCTCAAAACTATACTTTTGAGGTGCTCTGATTTGACGCTTTGGTCTGCGAGTGGCAATACTCTCAATTTGATCCTGATCTTGTAATGTCACCTCCTCCTGAGTTTGAATTTGTGCATCTGTCTGTTGTTGTTGTGATTTAACAGTCTGATCAATATCTACAACATTCCTCTCCTGCTGACCACGATCCTGATCACTTTGAGAAGAATTAGGCTGTAGTTGCCTTGAAGCAGTGGCTGTCTCATGGAATGTCACATCTCTGCTGACTAGAAATCCTTGAGATCTAGGTTCTGTGCACCATAATCTGTAGCCCTTTACCCCATATGCATATCCAATAAATATACACTTTTTAGCCCGAGGGTTTAATTTTCTATCTTTTACATATGCATAAGCTGGGCACCCAAAGATTCTGAGTTTTGAATAGTCTGCAGGTCTTCCTGTCCACATATCTTCGGGAGTCTTCATGCTTAATGCTGATGCTGGAGATCGGTTTATAATATAGCAGACTGTGTGAGCGGCCTCTGTCCAAAAATCTTTACTTAATCCTGAACTAGATAGCATAGATCTGACTCTCTCTAACAGTGTCCGGTTCATGCGTTCTGCCACACCATTCTGTTGAGGTGTACCTACTGTTATTCTATGTCTAATAATGCCTTCTAACTTGTAAAAGTCATCAAATTCTGTAGAACAAAATTCTAAACCATTATCAGTCCGAAAAGTTTTCACCTTCCTTTCAGTTTGCCTCTCGACCATAGACTTCCACCATTTGAATGTTTCAAATACATCACTCTTATTTTTAATGGTGTATATCCAGACTTTTCGGGAGTAATCATCAATAAAAGTAAGTATATATCTTGATCCACCCTTGGATATAATTGGGGTAGGTCCCCATAGGTCAGAATGAATATAGTCTAATATACCAGTTGTCCTGTGCACGCCTGTAGTGAAGCTGACTCTGTGTTGTTTTCCAAATATGCAGTGCTCACAGAATCCAAGTGCACCAATCTTCTGACCTCTCAGCAGACCACGTCTGCTCAGCTCCTGTAGACCTCTGTCTGAAATGTGTCCTAGTCTCTGGTGCCATAAATGTGTCAACTGCTCAAGAGAAGATTGTACTGCTGATGCCTGACCAACAACTGTACTGCCATCCAGGTAATAAAGGGTTCCACTTAATTTACCTTTTAATAAAGTTAATACCCCTTTATTGATAGTAATAGATCCTCTACCCCATCTGCCCTCATATCCTGTTCTGTCAAAGGCATGTATTGAGAGAAGATTTTTTTTTAATTTAGGAACATATCTGACATCATCCAATATCACCATGGTATTTGAATTTGATTTAATTTGAATTGTTCCAATACCTTCTATATTACAGATGCCATCATCTCCAAGAAGAACAGTACCACCTTCACAAGATCTAAAGAAAGAGAACCATTCCTTGTGAGGTGTCATGTGGAAAGATGCTCTAGAGTCCACTATCCAAGTGTCAGCATGACTAACACTGCAGGCAGCTGTGAATACTGCATCATCTGATATACTGCTATGACTTCCTGAAGAAATTGCAATTGATGCTGTATCAGAGATTGTTCCTTTATCCTTTTGTTCCTTTTCCCTTTTAGATTGTAGAAGTCTACACTCAGATTTCCAGTGACCTGGCTTTTTGCAGTAGTGACAAATACCTGATCTTTTGGGCCTAGACTTTGATCTGTTTTTGGACTTACTCCTACCTTGTCCACCCTTTTTCTGTTCATCTCTACCTCTAACAGTAAGACCTTGAGCTGAAGTCTGAGTCTGATGCTGAAGCTGTACTTTTAATCTAAGTTCATTGGATAACAAAGTAGCTTCTACTTCTTCAAGACTTATTGTTTCTCTTCCATAAAGTATGGTAGTGGTAATATGCTCAAAGGACTTGGGCAAAGAGTAAATTAGAATCAAAGCCTTATCTTCTTCATCTACATCGACACCAACATTTACTAGATCAAGTAGGAGCTTATTATACTCATCCAAGTGATCTTTTAGTGAAGTTCCTTCTGTCATACGAAATGTGTGTAATTTTTCCCTCAAATATAATCTATTAGTCAGGGATTTTGCCATGTATAAACTGTCTAGTTTTTCCCATACACTTTTGGCTGTATCTAGTTCCACAACATTACGAAGGACTTTATCACTTAAACCTAAAAACAAGGTTCCTAGGGCTCTCTCGTTAATCTCTTCTTTAACAGCTTCATTATCTCCCGGAATTGAATCTATACCCTTAAGGGCTTTTGCAACACCTTCTTTAACTAACAAATATTTCATCCTTACCTTCCATAGTGAAAAATCTCCCGTGCCATCAAAGACAGCCACTTCATGCCTGACGGTGGTGGAGTGAGAGACAGATACCGGATCATTAGCCATTGAGAAACTTGGTTTCTTATCACCAGCCATCCAAGAGCTCTGATACCAATTGTTGTAGAAACGCGCACCGGATTGGATCGATCTGGGCTTGTGATCTAATATCTAATTTCTTTGAGACAAATCACCAAACACATTGCAGGCATAAATAAACAAAGACAAAGAACCAAGATTTACGTGGTTCGGCACAAAAGGCCTACATCCACGGAGAGGAGGAGCAATCCACTATATATCCATCCCGAAATTTAGGTACAATATGAGGTATAAAATACCTTTTTCCGAAATCAACAAGAAGGCAACAAAATATCGAATATAAGGCAACCAAGATCCAATAGGATCAACCAATCTCAGCCTCGGCAATAGATCAAGATAAAACAATACCTGAGATGAAGATACCTTCCTCAACCCTCGGCAAAAAATCAAGATGATACCTCCTTACCAGCTGTAGCAGCACAAGGTGTCCGTGAAACCGAGAAAGAAGAAGACAGGTAAATCACCAACTGAAGGCCAACAGAAGAAAGCCAGAAAGCAACCCGCACACGAGGCACGGCCGAGAGATCGCCCAGAGAACAGGCCAGCACCGAAGCACAAGCAAGAGAGATCGACCAGAGAACAGAACCCGCGCATAAGAGAGGCACAGGTTAGAGATCGGCCAGAGAACAGGACCTGCGCACAAGAGGCACAGGTGAGAGGTCGGCTCACAGGTGAGAGGTCGACCCGAGAACAGAACCCGCGCACAAGAGGCACAGGTTAGAAAAAATCCCGCACAAGAAACCCTAGAAAAATCTCCGCCCGATCTTACCTCCGTTCTACCAAGAAAGGATGCCAGTGGCCTCCTTATAAAGGAAGAAAGCCTTCTTAAAAAATAGAGTTTGAGTCGATGTAGTATTCCCAAGTGTCACGGGAGATGGATATGATTTGGAGCCAAATATAACAGTGGCATTTAACTATCCATTAGAAATATACTCTCTTTATTTCATATGCCAAAAATCCATTAGACAAAAAACTAAGGAATGTTTCTCTCGGGCTTATGGGGTATGCCACTTTTTATGAGGGGCCTTACATTGCTTAATGGAAATGGGAGCCTCCAAGGTTTAATACTATGAGTAGTCATCTCCTCACACATACAGTGGGATGGCTTGTTCTGCAAGTAGTACAATTGTTTCTGATAAGTCCTGGCTATATATGTAGTTTCAGCCACCTTGTTAATAGAATTATTTGCTCTGTGGTCTCCAAATGCAACTCCTTGCTTTGCGGATCCCTAGTTATTCTTCTTAACTATTGATCTTTGCTCTCCAAAGGCTAATCTGTTGTTGTAGTCACTTGCCATTTGTAAATGGTTCTCTTTGATAAATCACAACTAAGTGATCAGATATTTTTTACCTATATTTTATAAAATTGGTCAGTAAGATTAAGTTTTGCATTCATTTTTAGTGATCTACTGTTGCTCCATTTAATTAATTTCCTTGCATTTTTAATGTTTCTGGGGCTACATGTAGACTTCTATAACTGGAATAAGGTAAAGATTCGATACTGTGATGGTTCATCATTTACTGGTGACATAGAGGCAGTAAATCCTGTAAGTCTGTTCTGCATTGCACTTCCTTATGCAAAATGCGCTATACTTGCTATTTGATTAATATTTAGTTTCTTTTATTTAAAAATTGTGAATTTGTGAATATAACACTGGATTTTGTGTCATCATCTAATAAGGCAACAAATCTTCACTTTAGAGGAGCTAGGGTTTGGCGTGCTATTATGGACGAACTACTGGCAAAGGGGATGAACAAGGCGCAAAATGTATGTTCCTGTAAAGTAGCCAAATGTTTTATTTGTATTATCTGGTGTCCTCATGGTATAAAGGATGGTTGCAGGCTCTTCTTTCTGGCTGTTCAGCTGGTGGTTTGGCATCCATACTACACTGTGACAGCTTTCGTGATCTTCTACCAGCAGGTGCAACAGTTAAATGCTTCTCAGATGCTGGTTATTTTATAGATGCGTAAGCTCATACTCAGTGCTTCCATGTTAGAATTTGCTCATTATACCAGAGAACTACTCCCAAGTATCAAATTTTGCTAATAAGAAAAAAATTCCTAATATGACATTCTTTGGCAATATTATGACAGGAAGGATGTTTCTGGAAAGGAGTCGATCAAAGACTTCTATAGTCAAGTTGTGACCATACATGTAAGTTTGCTTAGTTTTTTTTGATTGACTACATATAAACCCATCTATTGTATTCATGGTACTGTTTTCAAATGATACTTATAAACATGTTGGGGTCAGTGACAAGCCGAAGGCACTGAGGTGGTTTTAGAAGCAAATAGAAGAGTCTAACTTGAGATAAATTTATGGCCAGTATAATTACTTCTTGAATAATAATATCATTTCTGACATGCTTAAAATTATGTAATAGCATCTAGTCTTAATAGTAATATTGAGTGATGCATGCTAAGTTGGAGCTTGCATTTCTTCTAGGGATCAGCAAAGAATTTGCCATCTTCATGCACTTCAAGTTTTCCTCCAAGCATGGTAAGTAGCATCTATCTCTATTGTGGTATTAAGGTAATGCATTACCAGAAAACAAAAATTGTGGTATTATGAACCTTACAATACCATCCTACCATCATGGTTCAAATGTATATGCAGTGCTTTTTCCCACAGTATGTGGTGCAGAGTATGCGCACACCACTTTTCATATTAAATGCAGCATATGATGCATGGCAGGTAACAATTTCCTCAAATATATTTTGCCGCTTTTGGCTTATCATGCTAGGTGAACTGAAAGAGTTTTTTTGATGAATTATTTTTCATACAATAGCAGTAGTACCTTTCTTCAGCTAACCAAACATTTTATCAAAACAAAAATGTACTATATATTTGAATTCGATCAGTGAAAATGCTTGCCCTTGATAAGTAATTGCCCTCTCTAAATGAGGTTATATTGTATAATTCAAACCCCTGTTATACCGTGGTTTCTCTCTAATGCACCCAAGATATAGTGAAAGATCTTTGCTTCAGTATATCACATATGCTCTTTCAATATTCCAAAGATGATGACCCACCGACTTTAATCATGGAAGAACAGACTGGAACCTTTCCGCAGTTCTTAGAAACTTTTTATATACTGAATCAACTTTTTTTGACCAAATATATACTGAAAGACCATTGCTTGTTTCACAAAACATCTGAGCAGTAAATAAAATGTCTCAAATTGCAGATCAAGAACATTTTGGCACCAAGTCCTTCTGATCCCAGTAAAGTTTGGGGTGAATGCAAGCTTGATATAAAGAAGTGTTCTTCAAGTCAACTTCAGGTCCTGCAAGGTCAGCACTTTTTAAGTTGATACTGATCACAGAAAGTTTCTTTTGGATGGCAAGGTGCCTATGAGGCTTGGATTTTCAGAGTTTCCAACACTGAAATTCTATAAGCAACCATGTGTTCATTATTATTTAAAACAGATATTGTATCACTATCAACATATAGTATGCCCAATTACAAATTCTTCCTTATTGCCTAGTTATCTGACTTAGAAGCAGCAATGTATACATCATCATTTAATAATGCATGGTTGTGCATTATTACATGTTTAATCTTAATTGGAGATTATGGTTTCTCCAGGTCAGTTGAACAGTTGATCTGTTGTGTTTGAAGAGTATGAGATTAACATATTTTCTGATGTTACAACAGATTTCAGATCAGAGTTTCTACATGCACTGCCTGCGAACTCTCCATCAACAGGCCTGTTTATAGACTCATGTTATTCCCACTGCCAATCAGGGGCTCAGGAGACATGGTTAAGCAGTAATTCTCCTGCTATAGATAAGATGGTAAGCTATACCATCTCCCACTCAATTCCAGATATACAGAGGTTGCAGTTTTCATGTGTACATCACTAATTACTGTTTTTTTAAGGAATTCTGTGTTCTGTTATAACTTCTGTGCCTGAAATGTGATGATTAGAATTATAATGCAGTTGCAGGCTACTGATAGCTTTTTTTTTTTTTTTTTTTTTGTGATTTTTCATGCTTATTGTAGATGTATTATGGTTGCATGTTGTAGGCTGCTGTGTTGCCTTCGAACCCAGGATTTTGTATCTAAATGGGGACTACTTAGTATTATGCTTATAAAATGGAATTTATGATTATTCCAAGTATGCATCTTTTATAGTCTGTCTCATCTTCTTTTTTATTTTTTGTTGCAGTCAATTGCAAAAGCAGTTGGAGACTGGTTTTATGGCCGGAGTGCCATTCAGAAGATCGACTGCCCTTATCCATGCAACCCGACATGTGTCAACCGTGAAATTGATTAAATATAAAATTAGCCACCTTGAATCCAAAAATAAGAATGAAACAGGTGCATTAAACTTATCCTCGCCTGTCACTGATGTTGTTCACAATTCATGTAAAGCATGCCTAAGAAATAAAATCAAGCATCACTAATTTTATACTCTTTATGAGCATCTCTTTGATCTTTTGTTAGCTGAAAATGCACAGTTTGAAGAATCTGATCAGTCTGTTTTACTTCTATATGTAGAGCGGAGAAAGGAGAAAAATCTCTAAATCTCAATAGACCATCATTTGGAAGGTGAAATTTCAGTTTTAAAAAAGAATTGTTTGACTAAAATGAGTCAGCAATGAGATCTCCATTTTCAGAGTATTTCCAAAGAATTAATTTAAAAATATTTACATAAATTTTTATATACCAATCAAAAAGTTGAAATTCATTGTAAATGAAAAGCTGTTGACGCCCTATTCATATCTCACCTTAGTTCCCCACCATGCTGATGTGATGTTAAAATGGCACATAATTGTCAAACTATCATCTTGTGGGTAATGTTATACTGGCAAATTGTGCCAATGTTTTGGATGACATCTAGAGAATCTCGAGGGAGTGTCTCTTTGGATCCTAAGCATATCTACTACAAGGCGAAGACGGTTGCGGATTGATTGCCTCTTATGTTGTGGACTGATCTGCCATCTACTCTAAATATCTTATGTGATATTTTATTCTCTAATTTTGTTAGATATATTTATATCAAAGAGGTATGCTCCATCTGTCTTATTAAAAAATAATTGCATCAAGAATTAAGCTATCGAGCTGGACCATAAGTGAAGCATCCTAGCATTACTCTTTCAAGAACCATGACTACGCCTAAGCACTTCCAATGAACTAACCAAGAAAAAGTATTATAGACTAGTGCAGCTTGATTGAGAAAAGCAAAAATTTAAGAAACAATAAATTTAAAGAAATTTTTTTTAATAATTCTTTAAGACACACAAGTTACTACTTACACAACATGGCTATTCCGTATTTATTATTTTTCAATGAACTAAATTCTATTAGTATCCATCTTCGGGTATTCCTAAATTATGAAAAGATAGATTATTTATGTATTTAATATAACTACCAAGAGATTTTGTTGCTAGGCTTGCTAGCATCTTAAAAAACTGATCTATGGATACCCTAGTGTATGGTCCACTGCTTTTGGTGCAGTTTTTTTTTTTTAATTGAGTACAACCTCATGCTGTTAGAGGGTACAGGCAGAGAGAAGCAACGCAGGAACAATCAAGAAACAGTTGATGCAAGCTGGAAAGCATATATATTATATATATATATATATATATATATATAGAAACACACATACAAATATACATATAAAATTATATAATCTAAAAGTCTCGATATAGACATTAAGTTGTCAAAAATTAAATAATTTAAATAAAATTAAATTAAATATATTTTTTGAATATTTAATATATATATTAAATTTTTTTTAAATTATATAATTTTTGATGCGTAAATAGTTTTGAGATAATAGATTATATTTAACGGTTTGAATCATCAATGTAAGATCTCCATTATCCAATTTGATCTGCTCAGATTTGAGCTCAAATTCGATCGACCTTATCTAAATTTATCCATACATATATATATAAATTTTACTATGATATTTTTTATAATATTTTATTATAAAAATATTTAAAATATTATATATTATTTTTATATATTTTATTATTTTTTAAATAATAATATTTTATTTTTTTTCTCTTTCATTGCTCCTCTATCTCAAGCACCTCTCCATGTATCAGCGGTTTCTCCGCCACCCGCAACTCTTCCATCCTCGATAGCTCATGGAGATTTTTTTTAAAAAAAATTAATTACAAAATTTGCATCAATTTTGATATTAAAATAATTTTAATGTGTAAAATATTTATTATATTAATCATATATATTAGCATTTCAATTGGTTAAAATCTGAATAATTATACAATAATTAAAATAAATAAATAATAAAATAATTAAAATATTTTTAAAATTTTATAATAAAATTTTATATTAATTGTTGAATTGGACAAGTCCATCGGTCAGTTTAATAGAGGTCCACATGAAGGTTAAAGCAACAAGAGGCCCGCAGCTATCTTCTAATAAATTGCGATTTGACCTTCCAAAAGAATCAGACGAAAGTATACCTACGGTAAGGCTCTGGCATGAAGTACGAGGGCTTTATGTTTTTGCTATATTGGAGTAGCTTAATTCTTTTCAATAATATTTGATAGTTCTTTTGATATTTTTTAAATAAAAATATAATTTTTTTTAAAATAACTATTCTTTAAATTAATATTTAATTAAAAATCTGTGAAGTCCATCGAAAACAAAGTAGTGTTATTTTCTAACTTAAAATAAACTACAATTATTTTTCATTAAAAATCTAGAATAAACTATTTCATGATCCAATATGGAATAGTTTATTCAAGATAGATAGAAATAATGTATAATTAATGCATAATTAATTCTTATTGATCGGAATATGTAAATCTATGGGCCCATCAGGAATATATCTAGTGTTTGAAAAATAAATAAGAATAAGTCATTATTCCATCAGAAATAAGGGCAACCAAAATACTACCTTCTAGTCTAGGGTGGGGGTATGGATCGAAAAGGTCAAAAAAAAAAAAAAAAAGGAGAGAGAGAGAGGGGAAGAGAGAGAAGTAGAAGAAAAGGTATAGATATATTTTTCAAAATTTGATCAATTTATCTTAGATCTAAAAATTTAAAAATTTTAATTAGAGTCTAATATTTTAAAATCATTACCGTTGGTACAGTCAACCAACTTTTGACCACATCGCAAAATCATCTATTTTTGGATCAGGTCGGTTGTTAGCCAATTTGATTTAACTCTTAGTCCGATTTTGTGTTGATCTGAAATGATCCAGCAGGATATTATGATTAACTCGAATTTCATCCGATCTGCCACTAGATACATCAGTCTACAACCGATGTAACCTAGGAGAACGACAATCACTCTATAGCTCTATTACGCCTATTGTCCAACCCCACAATAACTATCTTCCAGCTATACTACAGCTAATTCCCACATCGACGAACAGTCTGTAACCTCCATACAGCTGGTCATTCTATTATAATAAACTAACGGTCTAATAAATTCTTAATGGCCTAACAAACTCTCCTAACGGCATAAGCAAATCCTCCCTATATAAAGAGGGACGAGGTACTCTCTGAGAGGTAAGTTCTCAACTCAAAAAGTCCAGACTCTGCTGAACTTTTTTTCCTACTAAAAGGAACCAAAATTTTTTATTTTTTTCATCCAAAACTTCTCTTCTCACATTCCACTTTTTCTATTTCTACTATCTATTCTTAAGGCTTCGGCTGACTTAAGCATTGAAAGATATTAAACTGGAGGATACCCCACCGATCTTAAGATTTCTTTTTGTAAGTTTACTCATGATCAACATTGAGCTGATTCTCAATAGTTCTCCAACTCGGTCCAGCATCAATCTTATTCTTTTCCCTTCAGAGTTTTGCAGCAACAATTACAAAATAGCATAGGTATCTATTTTTGGCTTAACAGTATTATCGAAAAAGACTAAATGACCAAACTGCTTTTAGTTTACTTTGAGTGGTTAGCAATCATGTAGAATATTTTTTGAAAAAAAATTAAAAGTGCTGGAGCCCTTTAATCCATCGAAATTTTCTATTATTCTTTGCTAATTGATAGTGTCCTCTTTGTTTGGTTTCCATTTCCAGAAGCGTCATATGATTCTACAAACATGGACTCCTCACCAATCAGAGCATTCCTTGGATGGAAAATGATGAATACATATATTTTTGAAATATTTCCCTTCAACTTATTTTTGCTTAATAATCATCAATTTGTTGTGATTTGATGCTCGCAAATTCTTTGTATTTGATAATATAGCATTCATAATAGCTATAGTTTTATAGTTTCAAGTATAGTTTTAGGGATTGTAGTAATACATTATTTTTTTCTAAAAGTTTTTAGGATTCTAGTAAACCGATGATAGAGATTTTTTTGGGGGCTACCAGCCATATAGGTTGCAAGGCATTGTAGCCCGATATAAATGGATAGTACATTTTTCTTTTCCGAAGAAGTTGGAAGTGGTGTAGATAAAAGACCATGATACCATTTGAACTCCTAAAACTATGATATGATAGGAAGGCAGCAATTCTAGAAAAGATGTTGCTACATCTCGAAGTCACCTTCTATGAGGATTGTTAACACAATTAACTTATAATTGACCATTACAGAACCCTTAGGAAAGATAAGATCTGGCATTTAGTATAGTTAATTAGCCACTAAGACTTGATTGTTTACACTATTGTATTGTAACTTTATATTACATTATCTTAATGAAAATCAGTTAGTTGGAGGTTGGAGACTATTGTTGTATTGTAATGATATTCTGTTATTTAGTAAATTAGGTAACAATATTATATGTAAGCAAGTTAGCTAACCTATTATATTGTAACTACTAACAATACCATGTTAACACTAATTTTACGTATGTATGCAGTATGGATAACCTATTTACACTAGAGATCGACCATGAAAAATATCTATCTTCCCCCATCATGCGGTATATTGGTGGCTCTGTCAACTATTATGATAACTACACTTTAAACTTAATAAGTAATATTGAGTTGGAAAATCTCATAAAAGATCTTGGTTACCAAAAAATAGAATAATTGTACTATATAGTCCTAGGATAATCTTTAGAAGAGGGACTAAAATCTCTATATACTAATCAAGATATGCTTTAGATGATGGTTTTTTGCAATGAAGAGAGCAATATAGTAATTTATGTAGAACATGAAATCAACAAGATAGAATTAGATATAGTAGAGGCACCTTCTGTACTTCTATCCATTCAAAAAATTGATAAGGCAGGCAGACGGTAGTAGGGCCAACAACAGGAGTATGGACAAGAGTAGTTACAAGAGCAAGGCAGCAGTAACAATTTGCAAATATACATGAATAGGATAGAAGGCTTATTATAAGGCCTACAGATGAAGAAGAGTATGACACAGGCAGTTCTGATAGTGATGATAGTCTACCATTGAGTAACTTCTTAAATTAGAGGATGATGAGCTATTTGAGAAGTATATTAATCATTCAATGGTTGATAAAAATGTTCAATAGTAGTAGCTAGAAATTGGAAAAGAAGAAAAGATAGTTGGAAAAAAGCCTGAGCTTAATGGTAATGATGAGCTCAAAAGTATTGCTAGCTCATCTGAAGGAGAAGGGGATAGCTCTAGGTTCCCAAAATTCAATGAGGATACAGATTTCTTCAAACTTATAGATGTCAAGGTGGGAATGCTATTTGCTTCAGTCAATATATTTAAAAAAGCTTGGAGGCAATATGCTATATAACAAAGTTTTGACTATGTATACAAGCATAATAAAAAATTTAGAAATACAGTCATTTGCAAGTAGAATTATGGTTGGAGGATTCATGCCTCCTCTATAATGGTTATCTACCTGTTAGATTAAGAAGTTTAAACCCACACATAAATATGAGAGATATTTTAATAATCACCTTATGAACTCCAGATGATTATTTGAAGCCTACATTGAAGATATTAGGACTGATACCAAATGGAGTGTTAAAGAATTTGTTGCAAGCGTCAAGAGACATATTAAGGCATAGATCTTCAAGGCTCAAGCATATAGAGTAAAGAAGAAAATACTCCTAGCTATTTATGAGTTGTATAAAAATATGAAAAACTATGGAAGTACTGTGATTATATTAAGAGGATGAACCCCGATAGTACCATGCTCATTAGTATATTACTCAGGAAAGGACAGTAGCTCCTCTTCTAAATGTTATATGTCTGTCTATATGCATGCAAGGGACACTTTCTTCATGGATGTACATCTATTATTAGTTTAGATGGGTGTCGCTTAAAAAAAGTCATGGGAGGACAACTACCATCCGCTATTGGGAGGGATGAGAATAATGAAATATGTTCCATTGCATTGCTATTGTCTAGACCGAGAACAAAGAGAACTGGATGTGGTTCATTAGTAACCTTTTAGGAGACATAGGGACATTAGAAGAAGGGGATTAAACATTCATTTCGGATAGGCAAAAGGTAAGAATTTATCATTTAAAATTATTAACCTTTCTAATGTTCTATTGTCCATATTAACCTTTGTCTACTCTTGTAAAGTTTAGTGGAAACATTCAATTGCATGGAGCTAAATGCTGATCATATATTCTGCATGAGGCATTTACATACCAATTTTAGAATATCATTCAAAGAGAAGGACTTCAAAGATGCCCTATATGCAGCAGTTAAGGCATCTACTGGATCTAATTTCAAAAATAAGATAAAAGCCTTATCTGAGTTGGATCAGAAAGTAATAGATTGGCTACTTAGACAAGATACTTCTTTATAGCATGGACACACATTTAATCCCAAGATAAGATGTGATATGATATTGAATTATATATATCATTTAAGAGTTACACCATGGAAGCCAATGACAAGCTAATTATCACTTATCTGGAGACTATTAAAAGACTTTTGATGCAAAGGTTACAGACATATAGGGAAGTTGCATTGAAGTACGGTGGTCCTATATATCCTAAGATTCAAAAGAAGGTAGAGTTAGCAAAGTTGAAAACCATGCAGTGCCACATCATATAGGGTGGAGGCAACAGCTTTGAGGTGGATCACTATGATTGTACTTAAGTAGTTAACTTAGAGAAAAAAACTTATGAATGCACAGAGTTTGAGTTGATCGGTATCTCGTGTTGCCATACAATGACATTAATCATATCCTCTAGGAAGGAAGTTGAACATTATATGAATCATTGCTATCCCAAGGATATGTTCATGAGAGCATATGAGATGGCTATCAACCTTATACTTGAAATGCAATAAAATAGGAGCCCTCTTAGTTTGAGCCACTAGCTATGTTTGTACTTAAGAGACTTCCTACCAGGTCCAAGAAGTCAAGAAGGAGGATAAAGTGCAGAACCCTCACAAGGTTAGAAGGACAAGAGACTGTCTTAGATACAGTAACTGCATGCAGCAGGGGCACTATGCAAAGACTTACAAAGGTCCTAAGAAGAATAAACCAATTAAGAAATAAGCTTCTAAGAAGGTTAAAGTAGCACCTAAATAAAAAAACACTGCATCTACTGATACATCTGGAAAAAAGGTAGTCCAAATAAGGTAATGAAGAACATTCAAAGTATATTAATTAGCTCGAACATTTTTACTTACAAAACTAAATATATTTGGTTTGCATTTTTAAATGATAGGAACTGAACAATAAGCCATCACTTTAAGATTAGATGAACCTGAGATATATTGATCAACCTTAATCTGCATATAATCTCAAGAAAGATTTGATGTATTGCTTTTTTTGTCACTACCAATTTCAAATATATACAAGCATCAACTGTAGTGGCCAACCTTCTTCAATAGCAGCCTCACCAATCTCTGCAACAGCCTAACCTTAGCAGCAGCCTCAGCAACAGCCTAGCTAGCAACCTCTGTAGCACTCTCAATCGCAACCTCCAAGCCATCCACCTCACACTCTACATCAAGACTCCCTTGGAGACTTTGATGTTGTGTTTTGTCATACTTTTTTGTTGTAGATGTTTTTGGATTATACTTATATGGTGATGCACATACTAATTCATTGTATATGGTAAAATGTACATTGTATGTAGTGACACATGATTGATATAGAGGTTTTTGGAGGATGATGATTGATACATTGTATATATTATATATAAAACATGTCTTTGTTAAATGTAGTTGTGAACTTGATCGATGAAATTAATTATTTCATTTTGGCTACTTTTTTTATTTAAAATGTGTTTGAAATATGATATAGATATGTAATGACACAAATATAATTTGATCCATATTAATAAGATTACGACAGATGATTGTATAGATGTGTATGGCACAAAAAATAATTATATAGATTAGAACATATATAATTATGTTGTTTCACTCCACATACACCATGTATTGGTCAAGTTATACAAGTTGTAATGATTAATGTGGTAGCAGCTCAAACATGTTATAGCAAGCATTGAATATTAAATATTTGTATTCGTAAACTTTAACAAAGTCCCCATAAGTAAAATCTAACACTTAAATCCCAAAAGTTGCAACATGTCACACTTGGCCCCTCCCTTGCTTGCTATATCTATAGAGTGAACTTCTTCAAATCCAAGTCACCACCACTCCACTTTAGTACCAGTCACCACCACTCCACTTTAGTACCGATAGAGCCCCTGTGAACATCCAAAAAGCTAGTAGACATCATACTAGATAATTTTTTCTCCCTCTCTATAAACAAGGATTTTAGCCTCCAAATTTTTTTTTTTTTTGGATCAATTTTTTGAGAAGCTCTGTCATCCATCGTGAGGATGGAGGATCATACCGCTGGAGGAATCCACAACTTCTTCTCTCTTACATCAGAAAATTGAAGAAATGGATGAGGAATGGGAGATGAAAAAATTAGTGAGAAATTAGAAAGCTTGTTACATCATAAAAGAGCAACAAAAGAACCTATGTTCAATATTGGCCATCATCCATGAGATCCTCGGGTGTGCCCTCAATCTACATCACCATAGACCATGATATTTGTCCATAGTGTTGGATGAAGTCATGTGTGCTACTACTAGTTGAAACTATTATACTCTAGATTCTTTTTTTCTCTGTGATTTATCTTCTTTGGAGCGATGGATGGAGTTATTGAAAATATCACTCACTCTTTCTCTCTCTCTCTTCCTCTCTCCTTTATTTGTTGTTCCCTTCATTCTATCTGATGGGGCACAGAGAAATGGCAAAAACAGTAAGCGAGATGGGAGGAGATAAGTCACATGAGAGCTATATGACTCTTCTTCCTCTCTTCTCCAATATACATCAATATAGAAAAATATCTAGGATCGGCACTTATAGAATTTTATAAAAATTAATCTATTAAGTGATCCTCACATTATGGAGTTCTCTAACGAAGATAAACATCTAGATCAATTTACAATGATTTTAAAAATTTTAAATTCAATTAAAAAATTTTAATTTTTAAAATATAAATAAATATAAGTGAGCCAAACTTCAAGAGTGAATGCATCCACTCGTGTCACTCACCAAAATCTAAACCATCCAATCCTTTACCAAAAAAAAAAAAAAAAACCATCCAATCAGCCATCCTGTTAGCCTTCCCAAAGATAAAGTACAAGTTGATTTGACTTTTCTAAGTGCAGAGCACGGCAGCCAATGTTTTCTGAATTTTGAGGTTCAGAAAATATTTTCCAACAGCGTTGCAACATCAACGGACAAACGGAAATGTGTGGAAGGCCGACAGCTGCACACGGACAAAGCACTGCACGTAATTTATTTATTTGTTTATTAAAAATGATGTTGGTAAATTTAGGCTGACTTTATTCCACAATTCAGTAAAAAGAGCACGAGCAATATAAACTTTTGTGTTGGAAATCCAGCACCTTCGTGAATCATGCCTGGATTGACTTAGTTGCAAACACAAATCGTAAGACATGAATATGATCCATGACCATAAGGTTATGTAGCCATGGACATTCTACATGTTTATGCCTGGTGTTCCGGTGAGAAGTATCTCCAAGCAATCGAAAGCTTCTCTGGCCTCTCGCAGGGGAAGACATGCCTGTTTAAGGCTTCCCTAGCACAAATTTCTGTTCAGATGAACTCTCCACCAATTTGATACCATGAAGCTCAAGCTTTAAGGCCTTTTGATAAATTCATTCAGCTCGTAAACGATTTTAGTGAAATCTCTTTGTTGCATTTGAGTGAATATTAGAGCATACTAGCTATGATTTGACTAAAAAAACTGCAAACCATCAAATCATAACCATATTGTTAGGATTTGACGCCTCGAGATTCAGCCAACATTGAGCCCACAGCGAGGTTCGCGGCGAAAAACGGAGTCCAACGAGACCAAGATCACCTGAAACGAAGCTCGGATGGAGGAGATACGAGCTTTCGAAATTGGCACGAAAATCGAGGCGGCGGAGGATCGCCGGCGACCGGCGGCAAACGGCAGCGGCGCGGCCGCAGGCGGCGGCGCGCGGGACGCGCGACCCAGGCCCGCGCGCGGGGGGGCCTGCGGCCCAGGCGGGCTGGCGGCCCAGGCGGGCGCGCGGCCCAGGAGGGCGCGCGGCCCAGGCGCGCGCGGGCGCGCGGCCCAGGCCCGCGCGCGCAGGCCGGCCCAGGCCAGCGGGCCTGCTGGCCCTTGCCCCGGTCCACCGTGGATCGGGTGGTCCACGGCGCGGCCTGTGGACCGCGTGGGCGTTTCCCACGCGTTTCTCGCGGTCCACGGCCCTATTTCGTGGACCGGAGCGCGATCTAAGGGTCGAGGATGCTCCCGGTCTTGATCCGACGGTTAGGAGGGTTTCTTGGCTTTGTTAAGGAGTCCTAATCCCTCTCTAATCATGGTTTAAAGTCTGTTTAAGCCTTTAAAAGGCCTGAGACACAGCAGAGAAGGTGCGGTTCGGTTTCTCGCCGCCGTACGAACCGTGGAGAGAGAGAGGGGCGAGGGCGCTGTGAGGGAAGGAGCAGGAGGCTCCTGGACAGCGGTCGCCAGGCTCTTCAGGGGTTCAGGGGGTCTCCAAGAGAGAGAGAGCTTTTGTGAGGGAAACTTTATGTGAGAGAGAATTGGGTGTACAAGGGTTGAGGGTGAGGTCTCCTCTTGTAAAATTTTCTTTTCATAGTGAAGTTTGCATGCCCCGTGGAGGCGAGCCCTTTTGTGGCTGATCCACGTATTTTGATTGTTTTTCCTTTTGTTTTGTTTCTTCTTTCTTCCTGCTGCATCGCGTGGTACTGAAAGGGTCTTGGGAGGTGGTGTCCTGGCCAGACATCCACCCAACAAGTGGTATCAGAGCAAGGCGGTACAAGGACGCAGATTGCAGTGGTGGTGAGCAAGACTGAAGATGGAGAAAACAGGAACAATCAAGATGGAGATCAACCAGTTTGATGGTAAGAGTAATTTCTCCTTGTGGCAGGCAAGGGTGAAGGACGTACTCATCCAACAGGGGTTGATCGATGCTCTCTTGTGCGATGAGAAACCGACCACCATGGAGGTGCGGGATTGGAAACGGCTACAGATGCAGGCGGTGAGTACCATCCGCATGTACCTGGCGGATGAGGTGGTGATCCATGTGCTGAGCGAGACTTCCCCGACGGTGCTGTGGTCGAAGCTCGAGGAGTTGTACATGGCGAAGTCTCTCACCAACACTCTTTTCCTCTGGAGGCAGTTTTACCAACTGCGGATGACTGAGGGACAGAGCGTGCAGGAGCATCTGAGCCACTTCCAGAAGATCCTCACCGACCTTCTCAGCGTTGGCGAGAACGTTGAGGAGAAGACCAGGGCGCTGGTTTTGCTGGCGTCGCTTCCTTCTTCGTACGAGTCCTTGGTGACTGCTCTTCTAGTGGGGAAGAGTACTATCAAGATGGACGAGGTCACCGCGACGATACTCCAGAACGAGGTTCTCAGGAGGGAGAACCCAGCTTCGAGCTCAGGTGTCGATAGCTCAGCTTTGGTAGCTTCTGGAGGTGCAGGAGGCGGTAGACGGAGCGACAGGAGATCGCATCGAGGGCGGTCTAAATCCAGGAGGGACTTGAGCAAAACCAGGTGTTACCGGTGTGAGGAGTTGGGGCATCTAGCCAGAGATTGCCCTCAACTGAAAAATCGGACGGTGGCTGCTGTAGCGACGGCCGGCAGTGATTTAGATGGAGATGTCTTCGAGATATCTGACGAGGTATCTACTTCTTCCCAGCAGTGGATATTAGATTCTGCATGCCCCTATCATGTGTGTTGCAGAGAGGAGCAGTTTGACTCCCTGGAGAACAGTGAGAGCACTGTATATCTGCCGGATGGATCGAGCTGTGCGATCAGAGGCATTGGGACGGTCAGCTGGAGGACACATGACGGTGCAGTGAGGAGATTGGGGGAGGTCCGATACATACCCTATTTCAGGCGGAATCTTATCTCACTTAGCAAACTGGATTCGAGAGGCTACAGGACGGTAGCTGGTGGAGAAATCCTGAGGGTGCTACGCGGCGATAGGATTGTGCTGGAGGGGAAGAAGGGGAGCAGAGGACATTATTACCTGGCAGGGAGCCCAGTGCGAGGTGGAGCATCGGGAGCCAGGTGGAGCCCAGAGCGAGGTGGAGCTCCAGGAGGCGGATCGGGCACGAGACAGGAGACTCGGGAGGATGAGAGGCTACGTGGCAAGGTAAGATTCCTATTGCCGCAGGGTGATGCCCCGAGCAGGTCTCAGGTCAGGAGGAGCACAGCATACGACGGAGATGGGATCGAGCAGCCTGGCTTGACTCCCATGTTTGCCCATCCATGATCAGCAGGCGATTGCCCCAAGGCATGGGGGCGAGGAGATCTAGAAGCTCTCGGAGTTTGGAGGTGGCCGAATATCGAGTCGAGGTGGAGATTGTTAGGATTTGACGCCTCGAGATTCAGCCCACATTGAGCCCACAGCGAGGTTCGCGGCGAAAAACGGAGTCCAACGAGACCAAGATCACCTGAAACGGAGCTCGGATGGAGGAGATACGAGCTTTCGAAATTGGCACGAAAATCGAGGCGGCGGAGGATCGCCGGCGACCGACGGCGGACGGCAGCGGCGCGGCCGCAGGCGGCGGCGTGCGGGACGCGCGACCCAGGCCCGCGCGCGGGGGGGCCTGCGGCCCAGGCCGGGCGCGCGGCCCAGGCGCACGCGGGCCCGCGCGCAGGCCGGCCCAGGCCAGCGGGCCTGCTGGCCCTTGCCCCGGTCCACCGTGGACCGGGTGGTCCACGGCGCGGCCTGTGGACCGCGTGGGCGTTTCCCACGCGTTTCTCGCGGTCCACGGCCCTATTTCGTGGACCGGAGCACGATCTAAGGGTCGAGGATGCTCCCGGTCTTGATTCGACGGTTAGGAGGGTTTCTTGGCTTTGTTAAGGAGTCCTAATCCCTCTCTAATCATGGTTTAAAGTCTGTTTAAGCCTTTAAAAGGCCTGAGACACAGCAGAGAAGGTGCGGTTCGGTTTCTCGCCGCCGTACGAACCGTGGAGAGAGAGAGGGGCGAGGGCGCTGTGAGGGAAGGAGCAGGAGGCTCCTGGACAGCGGTCGCCAGGCTCTTCAGGGGTTCAGGGGGTCTCCAAGAGAGAGAGAGAGCTTTTGTGAGGGAAACTTTATGTGAGAGAGAATTGGGTGTACAAGGGTTGAGGGTGAGGTCTCCTCAGACCTCTTGTAAAATTTTCTTTTCATAGTGAAGTTTGCATGCCCCGTGGAGGCGAGCCCTTTTGTGGCTGATCCACGTATTTTGATTGTTTTTCCTTTTGTTTTGTTTCTTCTTTCTTCCTGCTGCATCGCGTGGTACTGAAAGGGTTTTGGGAGGTGGTGTCCTGGCCAGACATCCACCCAACACATATCCTGATAATAGATTTTATGATTTGACTAATAAAATCTGATTTTTTTTTTTTGGTATAAAAAATGAGGTGACCATGGGATCCCCACTCCACTGAGTGAATGTTTGATGTGGGGAGCAATAAACGCAAAAACAAATCAGTTCGTAAACGGAGACTTTTTTTTGCTGTTGTTTCATTATTACGGTAGAGTCAAAAAGCCCTAGGGAATGGATCACATGATCAAACATGATGTTTTCTGGCAGCAACTCATCTTGGAAGACATGAATAAAATGTAAAAGTGGAAGCAACCATAGAACAGGCAATAGCTAGACATGATAGCTGGCATTTTGATTTAGGCATGAAATACATCATTATAGTGCAATTTTTTGTGCCAATTGATAACATGACACCACACTGTAGACACAGTGTCGATGTCAATGCTGATAAATTATCATTTCAGAACTAAAATTGAACAAGCATTTCCATTATGGTCACTAATCACACAAGATTGCATATCATACAGCCAGCATCAAGAGACATTTTGGCAATGTCAACTCAAAACAGCTTCGGACCCAAATGTGAAGCAAGATAACTCTTCCAACTGAACTTTATTTAGTTAAACATTCACCATATACTCTGATACACATTAGCTGGAATCAGAATTATAAAAATAATGCAGGATTGGAATAGAGTTTTATTCCCTTCTTTTTATGCAAGAACTCAGAAGCGTACAGAATTATTCATTTTGATGCACCAAATTCTACCACTCAAGCTTTATTTCACTGCTTACTCGTATAAACGTGCAATAAACTCTTTTGCTTCCAATTTCGCAATTCTGAAAACTAATCCATAGTTTCATACCTTACCATCGAGCATAAAAAATAGCTCAAGTGTATTTCCAAGAATACTTACTTTTCAATTCTGATATTTCCAATAACATTTACTTTTTAATCCACTCTCAGAATTACCGCTTAATTTAATCTGGTTCATCCAATTATGTTTCATGTTCTTTCTCCCACTGAAACTATTACTCATTTCATGTGTTTTACTTGTCTAAGTCTATATCCGGGTGGATGCATTATATTAAATTGTCTGGGTTGTAACTTATGCAGCAAGTATCTTATGCTTGGTTATAACTTTGTTTTTCCATGACAGGGGCTGTTTACGTGTCCATGAATGCATAGGCTATTTCTTTCAGATCCAGGCTAGCAAAAACAATTTCTGAACATATGGAGGTTATAACATTTGTGAAACCAAGAGAATAATCAGAAATTATGCATCTGCTGCTCCACTTCCACTGCTTGAACCTGAACATGATCAGGCCAAGCAATAGATAAACTCAGATGATGATGGTTATTGACAACAGTTTTAATTGATACTCTTTCTAGGACCTAATTGAGATTTACTTAAGTTTATTTAGAGACTACTAGTAGCTGGTCTACAAGAGTAAGAGAGTAAGTAGACACTCACGACATACCTTTCAGCTCCCTTTCTTTGACTATGCTTTATTTTATTATATCATTGGTGTAAAAATATACATGTAGTGCACACTCAATTTTTCGAACCCTCCTGTGTGTCTCAAGATTTTTGTGGTTCCTATTTGATTTGATGTGATATAAATATGTAATTCCTCTGTATTGAAATTAGAATTATACAAAACTAATGTCCTATCTCACAGTGACTGCGTTGCTAGCCTTTGACACTGTTGCTCTGTGTGTTCCAAAGTTATTAAGAGTCTGTGTGCCTATCTGGTAGGGAGTCCACTGCATATACGCCACTACTCGGAAAATTCTGTCCAAGGAAGTTTGTGCCCTAATTAATAAGGACTCTATTTCATATTTAGTCTATATATGTTCTTACCTATTTCTTTGTTAATATGGTGAAATTATGAATTCAGTATGATTTCTTTGAAACTAATACTTGGCTTGTTGGCATCTGTTTGTCATTGATCTTCATTCACTCAGTGAGAATATTATATCTCATCCATGTTTGCATTTTAATAAATATATGCCTTTTTTTTTTTGTTATCAAACTTCTCCCTTCCAACTTAAGCCTCTTTGATATGTTATGAATGTTTACATACTGGACGCTCTAGCTCACTCATTGTTTATTATTACAGATTGATGATAAAGTTTAGTCCTTTAATAATTGCTTGCGAT
Source organism: Elaeis guineensis (assembly GCF_000442705.2). Taxonomy (NCBI): domain Eukaryota; kingdom Viridiplantae; phylum Streptophyta; class Magnoliopsida; order Arecales; family Arecaceae; genus Elaeis; species Elaeis guineensis. The sequence goes on along the minus strand of NC_026003.2, from coordinate 6,965,796 downwards.
CGATGGATGGATGACTAATTTGTTAGAAGTAGATTGAGAAGTCACAGTCTATTCTTTCCTTTACGGAGATGAGGGTCAAGGGACTAATACTTGCTTGGACTGATCTTTAGAGTCAAGGGACAATTGCTTGCGCACTCTTGAAACTTTTAGAGACATACTGAGTTTTAGTTAGTGTTTAGGGTTGAGATATCTTCTGCAGTAAAGCCTTTTTGTCGTTGTTTGCAATTTGAGGTTCTAGCAACTTTGAAAGCATTTTCAAATATCATTTTACTACTGAAGTAATTTAGAGAAAATTGAAATTTGTACATAAGGATTTTATTATCAGGTTCTTATAGGTTGCACTCAGGACCGTTAATGTTTTTTGGTTTTGTATTGCAACACAATATATTTCCAAACTTTTGGTTAGCCCAATATTTTAGCACTCTCCTTAGCCTTTTTCAATGTATAAAAGAACAATTGATTAAACCTCCTCTTTTCCCTCCTTTTTTTCCGAGCCCTTTTCTTGTCATAAAGAAAGTTTTCCAAGTTTTTAAAAAAGGCTTGGAAAATTTTCTTCCATCCCCATAATCTAAATATGTTGAAATGTGATTGAAGATCAATGTGTAGATCCCTGGACAAAGATAACAGGCTTTATCTTTAGTCCATGCAAGACATCTGGCATCACTAACCAATACATGAAAACAATTCGAAGAATCAAAACATCCATAACCTAATTTGTTAACAAAATAAGCTACACAAAATTATGGGGAAGTTAATACCTGTCCTCTATTTGATTGCTATTGGATATTTAACCTCTTGATACTTAGCATTTTCACCTTTAGATCTGCATGTCTATGTTTAGAATACAAATAAGCTTGTTTCTGTATGCAGCTATCTCTGTTTAGTACTAACTCAAGAATAAGATGTACACACTTATAAATAGGACTAGGGGCTAAGCAAATAATGAAGATCAAAATCAAGGGCCAGAATATTTCAGTCAACTGGTATAAAATGTAAAATGATGGTCAATCCAGGAAGTGAACCTAATTGATATGTTCTGTAATAAATGGTTCAGTTGATGTACCTTTTAATCTGCAAAATGCAGTTGAACGTGCCATTTTATCAAGTGAATCAACATGTCACAAACTAGCATACCTAACAACACTTTGATTCCCCTGTCCTTCCTCAAGATATAAGTTTAGGTTCTGCTCCAGTCATGGCTACTGACGTAAAGCTCTTCAGAATTCAAATCTATGGATACTGGAGATTCATTAAGGTATAAAATAACACAAGTAGGATAAAAGCTGGTTTGGGCTACCCTCAGCATTTCTGAAACAAAAAAAAGTAATAGCAATGCAGTATTCGAGAATTTCAGTTTATCTTACAGCTCTTAAATATTTTCAATTATGAACTTTTTTTTGTACAGATATAAGGATTTGGAAAAGCTAACACCAAGTGTAGTGGAAATAATTGGTGTACAAGAATTTGGCTGACAATGGGTACAACGAGACCCAAGGGTTATGTTTTGTAGTACATTTTGCGGAATATGGACGTGAAAAAAAAAAAATTCCGTATCCTAGCAAATTTGATCTTTAAAAAATAAAGAAAAAATAAGTAACCATGTACTTTCCTCTTTTAATATGCAAGAAAAACAATTCAATCCAATTATCCGCTACAAATCAGGATTTCCATTATCATATATACTTGATAAAACAATTAAATCCTATAGACTAAAGCCTTTTCTTTCAGAGAGAAACATCCATCATTCAAGCAAATATTTTAGGCACAACTACAAGATAACAAGGGTATTTATCAATCAGGACCAGAACAGCATAGTTGAGATATCTGATAACAAAGATACACCAAGGGCATGCATTAACGGTTAAGCATCCAGTCACCTCCATCTTTTCATTTTCCTTCTTTCTTTCTCTGCCTCTTCTGGTCTCTATGGAAGAAGGTGACAGAAACTAGTCTTCACTCGACCTATGACTCGAGAATTTACTAATCATGGTACTTTACTGCCCGCAAACTATCAGAATCACTTGAGTTTTTTTTTTTTTTAAACCCTGTGCCAATCCAAGAGATCTCATCCTCTATTATTAGCTAATTCCAAATATCATCCCTCCTGATAATTAGCATAGTATAACCGTACTCTGATACCATATATAACAAAAAGTATCCGTTATAGCGGATAATTTTAATTCACAACAACGGAAGCATACCACATTATAGGAAAAACCATAAATTTCAGCATTTGAGATCAACGAAACGTCATAATAGTAGTCAAAAACCTTTTTTTTACACACAAAAAAAAAAAAAAAAGGAAGAAGAAGAAAGGAGGCTGTAACTCTCTGCTTCACCACCATTTTTTTTTTTTTTTCTCCTATAACTAAGCTCAAAGGAGTACCTTTTCTTGGTCGTAGGATAAGGATTTGGTGATTTCCTTCTTCTAGACTCGGCCCTCCCAGAGGCACTCCAGCACGGGGTTAGGCTTAGTCTTTGGCTCCGACGATCGGCGGCGGAGCTCGTCCTGCCACATTTGGCGGAGGAGCTCGCCGACTTCCGGCGGCGGGTGGAGGCCCATGGCGGAGGCGCGCTCCCAGCGCTGGAGGCGGGTAAGGCCGAGGCAGGGTCCGTACCTCATGTCCATGTCGAACTGCCGGAGCTTCTCCTCCTCTGGCCCGTAATCATCTAACGAGAAAAATAAATAATATCAGATCGATCTGTTGCAATTACCGAAGAACTAGGGTTAGCGTTAGGGTTAGGGTTTTGGACGGAGGAAAGACGTGAACCACCTTGGAGATCGGGGGATCCGTGGGAGACGATGAAAGGGGTCTGGGCCGCGTCAGCTCCCACGGTGGCGCCGCCGCGTCGGGGCTTTCCGGATTTCTTTTTGGCGGTGGCGGCAGAGGCGGCGGCGCCCTTCTTCCTTTGCCGGTAGAAGTCCTGGATGTCGCCCGATGCCATCTCTCTCGTTCAAAAAGATTTTTGTTTTAATAATATGAGCGTTTCTTTCTGTTTAGGGCGAGCGAAGGGGCTAACGGCTTCTGCTTCATCGTCGCTAGTTCGCTAATTAAAGCTACAAAAAAACATATGAGAGCACGACTGTCTCGGTAGATTCCATCCTATAAGGGATATTATAATCCAGCCAAGCCGGGTTGTTTGAAGCTTAATTTGATTTAAAATATTTAAACTTGAATCCCGGCCAGAAATTGATGGAACTTTAATATTTCAAATTCAGATTCGATTTGATAGAATAGATAAATTTCAAGATCGATTCAATTCAACTCAAATATTAACTAAGCTATATTTGAGCTCAAATTTAAACTCAAAATCAAATTTTTATCTACTAATAATAATAATATAATATAATAAATAAAAATAATATTATTAAAATACATATATTCAAATAGACTCGTGAGCTTTTGAATCGAGTATTCTGCTACTCAAAATCGATAATAATCAAATTGAATTGAGTTTGGATTGGAGTCAAGCTAGAGTAGTTCATGAGTAGGTTAACTCATTTGTATCCTATGCATCATGGACCGTAGAAAAAAAGAGTCAAAAATCACAAGCCCATGCAATAGTTTTAGAACATCTATGAAATCAAATCATGATTTAAGACTAATGCATTTGATATATCATATTCTAGTATTTAAAAATCTTCGAATATCCATGGTTACCTTATTTGATATAGTGTAAGAATTCAAAATCACCAACCATAATCTACCAAAATTATCCTTAACATATTCCATATATTTCATAAATTTTAATTAGGGTTAAAGAGATTGGAGGAAGTTGGGCCAACTTTTTCTCTACTCCAAAGGGCATTTTTATCCAAAAATTTCGGTCCAACATCACCGCTTTTGAGATATCCTTGAAAATATATTCTTAAGAACAAATTTAATATCACTAGGTTCAGCGGTGACTTTATGAGTGGAGATGATTTAGGATCTTTCCCATGTAGGATCATTAAGGTCCAACAAAATGGGGTGATTTTGTCACCTCCATCTACATCATTGTTGATCTTGGAATTATCATCCTAAAATATGTGCTACCTCATAGGTTTAGTGGTCCCCTCCTTTGAGATTTTGAAGATTAATTTTAATGGCTCTCTTAGAAGCAGTCAAGTTCTTGTTGGGTTCCCCGCTTAAGACTACTATGGTTGACTTCTCTATGTTGGCACTAGATGGTTCTTGGCTATAACTATTCCCATCGTTGAGCTAAGAGTACTCCAGGAAGGGATTATGGTTGTAATCTTCATTTTAAAATGTGGAAGACTTGCTTGAAGGTGACTTTGGTGTAGTCATTAAATAGATCCATGAGAAGTCTTCTTCAAGACCCCATCAAATACTCTCCTTCTTGATATCCTTTACCTCAAGAAATTATTAGGTGGAATGAGTCTACCATGTATGATTATAGGCAAAGGCAATGAGAGATCAACACATCAGTTGATTCTCATTAAATACATAATCATGGTTAACCATGGTTATCCCTTAATCACTCTCCCTGAAAGGCAAGATTCCCACGTTCTACTTTAAAGCCATTACGTCAGCAGAAGAGGTGAAACCCACACCCACACTTTAAAGCCATTTCGTATATTCACAAGCTTGATTGAACTTTCTGCAACCTTCCCAATTCTTGTTCGTCTCATCTCCCGAGCTGTTGTTCGAGTGCACACCATTGTGCAGGTGCAATGTAGATGATGCCGGACGAGAGCGATGGTGAAGCCGTGCAAGGAGGGGAGACAAGCGCAGGCGACACCATGTCTGATGATCTCGTGGTGCAACGTCTAGAGATCTTAAGGCCATTCTCTGTTCCCATTCATCCCTTTGGATGTTATTTAATACTCTCCACTTCATTCCTAGCATGCTATACTACTGACTAGATCATGGATCTACAGCCAACTTTATAGTTTTCCTTTTTTTTTTTTTTTGTTAGAACAGAGGGCAAAAGCTTTATTAGGTAATAATACAGATGATTACAAAGTCTAAGCAGAAGCAAAATGAGACGTTTATAGTAGGAAGACCAGAGAACAATAACACAAAAGACAAAGTAGTCCAAAAGAAGCAGACCGTAAGCAAAACAAGCCCAATGCAGCCTAGAGTTGAGATGTATGCACTTGGTAAATATGATTTGTGTAACTACATGCATTGGTAATGCAGCCCAATGCAACAAAATGTTATGATTTATGTAATTAATATTAATCATTTATTTTAAAATATACTTCAAATTTTTTATATTTTTTTTATTTTAATATTCTTATGCTTTTGTGCGGTTCTTTGCTGGTTGTAGTAATGGACAGTCATAATTATGGTGCAAAAAATGGTAGAGAGACAGATTGGCTTAGTTGTGAAAGAGAGGATATTTGTATTGATAATGATGAGGTAGCCATATATCCACATTCTTATAGGCAAGAAGTTGAAAGGAATGGTGAGTCAGTTGATGTTTTAAGTCATGAAGAGTCAAGTAGAAAGCTATTAAATTAGGTTGTACATAGTGAGAAGAAGACTTATAAGTTTTATTGTGACTATGGGCATCATATGGGTTTTAATATCCGAAAGAAAAAGCAAACTTATATTTTTGGAACAAAAAAAAAAAAAATCATACAAAGGATTATTATTGCTCAAAAGAAGGGCTTAAAAATGATCAACAGCCTAATAAATCGACCTTTAATAGGTCGGACATTAGAACTGATTGTAAAGTAATAATTCGATTCATTATTGATGAAAATGGGAAGTGGAAGGTTACTAAATTGGTTGCTAAGCATAATCATAAGTTGGCAAAACCTAATAAAAAGCACTTATTGAGATTAGCAAGGTTACTTGCAGCTACAAAGGCATGTGTTATAGACTCTATGGTGAATGCAAAAATTCGAACAATCAATGCATATTCCTATATGGTTGAAGAAATTAGAGATATTGAAAATCTAGATTTTACTAAAAAGATTATTATAGTTATGTTAACATGCAAAAGATGATGCTTATTGAGGCAGGAGACTCCCAAAGTTTAATGAGCTATTTGAAGTGCAAAGCTACATAGGATGGCATGTTTTATTGGGATGTGTAGGTTGATCAAGAGGGTCGGATGACAAACCTTTTTTGAAAGGATGGCAAATCAAGAATTGATTATGATTGCTTTGGTGATGTTGTGGTTTTTGATACAACTTACCATATAAACATGTATAATCTCATTTGTGCACTATTTGTAGGGGTTAACCACCATTGGCAAAATAATATGTTTGGTTGTGCATTTTTATTGGATGAGATAACATCTTTTATATAGCTTTTTAAGTCATTTTTGGAGTCCATGGTTGATCAATCTCCTAAAACTATTTTCACCGATCAAGATCAAGCAATGGTTAAGGCAATTGAACAAGTGTTTCCAAATACACATCATCATCTTTGTTTGTGGCACATCTCTTGAAATGCTCCCTCATATGAGCAATCTCAATTCTAGCTGAAGCTTCCATCACCTGTTTTATAAATGCTTGCAAGGTTGTGACTCAAAAATAGAGTTTGAAGAAACATGAAAAAAGATGATTTCTGAATACAATGCTCAAGATCATAAGTGGCTTTATCACCTTTATAAAATTTATCGAAAATGGTGCACGGCTCTAAACAAAGATTCTTTTGATGGTGGGACTAAATCATCTCAAAAGAGTGAGAGTACCAATAATATTTTGAATGGCATGGCGGATAAGTCTGAAGGGAAAGAAAGTCTGTTTCTATCAGAGAACGCAGTGGATAGCCAGGGTGCATCTAAAAATTTTCTATAACAACTTAATAAAGATCAGATCTTTACCTGATTCATAGAAAAATTTGAGTCAAATCCCAAAGATTCTGAATCCAAAGCTTCGCATAGGCCTGAATCCACAAATCCTCTACTTCGCGCGCACGTCAAACTTCGTAAAAAAATAGAATGAAGCCTCAGATTGAAGCACCTTCATAAGACAATAAAGGAAGAAGAGAGAGCCTTTGATGTGATGCCTCACTTCAGCAAGAGGGATACCCAAGAGGGCCTTCACGTCATGGGAAGGTGGGATGCCCAAAGGGAAGATGCCAAGGAAGAAGGTGACACCCACTCTATCTTCATGCCTCTTCTCTCTCTCTCTCTCTCTCTTTCTCTCCTTAGCACACAATCTAATTGTTATGCCATTATAGTTAGAGGTCCTTTCTATTTATAGATGATTTTTTATGACCCATAAGACTAGGATATCTAATTCAAACAGGCTTTGAATTAATCCATGACTTATCAAAGAAGGAGTCTTAAGGGAGAAAGGATTAGCATCCACATGCACCCACACCTACACCTAAAGGTGAGGCGGCAACACCCCATCACCCCTTGGTCGGCCATGAGGAGAGAGAATCTCAATAAAATTGGACTCTAAGGATCTAATCCAAATATGGATCAATTCGAATTTAATTCAAATATGATTCGAATCAATTTCGAATAAGCTGTCAATTCCAAACTGTTTAGGATTTAGGATTAAGTTTAATTTGAATTTATAAACTCAATTAAGTCTAACTAAATCAGATTTAATATGAAATAAATTAGCACTTAAATTTAATATCTCATAGACTCCTTGAATCAAAGATTAAATCTTGTTCATCCCTAAAATTAAACCTGAATATCATGTCTAGTGCTAGCTAGACATAGTCAACTATTTAATTCTGTATGATCTATAACTTAATTCTTAATCAAATTAATCTATTTGTTCAATTAAGTCACATACTTTCAAATTGAATTTATAGACTTAGGTCAATTCTTTTGTATATTGCTTGACTTTGTGCGTGACTCCATAAGTTGGAACACTAAGTCGGTAGTACAGGACTGTTTTCTGTACTAATCAAAGTTACCATCTAGCAATGATTTTCGATGTCCAGATAGGTCGAATTATCATAAGATAATATTTAAGAACCTATGCATATGGTTACCGCATAATTCATTCCTTTGACCTTAAATGCTTTAGGACGGTCCATGGTTAAACTGTCAATCCTGAAGGATTATCCATATTGTATTCCAACCTTTCAAATCTATCACATGGATTATCCTGATCAAAGTTTTACTAAATTGAAATATAGTGATGCATCAGCTCCTATAATTTGAAGAGATCGATTTCATCTTGATCCACACATAGACTTCGCAAGTACTTGACTGTACCCGATAGTCTTTCGTCACTACATTAAAAATGCAGGTAGTCCGGTACCAAAGCACAGTGAGTTGCTTGCAAGTCACTATGATGATCTTAAGTCTGAGAGATACTTATGCCCATACGTTTCGCGAGCTGCTCTTGACAGCAGAGCGCTCAGCAGGTGAGTCACTTGTTCAGTAACGATGTACTTCTACATCTCACCTGTATGCCATATCAGTGTCTCTACACTCTTTGGTTAAGAGGACAACCAACCCATATAGCACACAACGACTTTCACTCGATAAACATCATTGTCCTTTAATGATATATCATTTGATCGTGAATATGTTTAAGAACTATATGATAAATCTTTCTTTATCAATTACTTCATAGTTCTAAGGACTTCATCACAACATAAGAGTTCTACAAGAAAGATGTATCTTTGTGATGAATGATGCCAAAATAATTTTTATTTATTAATTAATAATTCATATACATATTATAGAATGAGCACAATCATCCAAATGATTAACTGTACGATATATTTTTCAACAACTTTCATTGGAACTAAAGTCAATTGGGACAATATCTTATACCCATCTTTCACTTATGATCATTGTATTCTTTGATCTCAAGAGCTTTAGTGAAGGGATCGGCTATCTTCTCCTTTCCATCGATCTTCTGAAGTTCGACGTCACCTCGATCTATGATCTCACATACAAGATGATAGCAGCATAGAATGTGCTTGGTATGCTGGTGTGACTTTGGTTCTTTCACTTGAGCTATGGCTTCAGTGCTGTCACAATATAACAGAATAGGACCCATCAATAGAGGGTGTAACTCCAAGCTCAGTGATGAACTTCTACAACCACACCGTCTCTTTTGCAGCATCGGATGCAGTAATGTATTCTGCTTTGCATACAGAATCGATCATAGTATGTTGCTTGAAACTCTTCCAGTAAATTGCTCCTCTATTTAAGATAAATATACAGTCCGATACACTTTTGCTGTCATCATGGTCTGATTGAAAATTAAAATCAGTATATCCTATAAATTTCAAGTCAGTGTCTCCATAGATAAGCCATTGGTCTTTAGTATTTCTCAAATATTTAAGGATTATCTTCATAATCTTTTAATGATTTTTATCCAGATTAGACTGATATCTACTCATCACCCTTAGTGAATATGCTACATCCGATCTCGTTACATCATGGCGTACATGATAGGCTCCACTGTCGAAGCATATGAGATTCTACTCATATGCTTTCTCTCCTGAGGGGTTGTCGAACAATCCTTCTTGGAGAGAGTAATTCTATGGTCTATCGGAAGATAGCTTTTCTTGAAATTCTCTATATTGAACCACTTCAACATGGTGTCGATGTACGTGGATTGAGACAATGTAAGCAACCTTCTAGATCTATCTCTATAGATCTTCATCTCTAGGATATAGGATGCTTCTCCTAAATTCTTTATGAAGAATTATGATGAGAGCCACAGCTTCATACTTTGCAAAGCTGAGATGTCATTTTCTATTAACAGTATGTCATCTACATATAGTACAAAGAAGATGACTACAAAATCGTTAGTCCATTTGTAGATGCAAGGCTCTTCTCCATTCCTATCGAAGCCATACATTTTGATCACCTTATTAAAATATATATTCCAACTCCTAGATACTTGCTTCAGTCCATAGATGGACCTATTTAGTTTGTACATCTTAGATTCGCCTGTGGATGTGAATCCTTTAGGTTGTATCATATACATCTCTTCTTCCAGCTCCTCATTTAGAAAATGATTTTGACATCCATTTGTTAGATCTCATAATCTAATGTGCTGCTATTGCAAGCATAATCCGGATAGACTTGAGCATTGCCATAGGTGAGAACATCTCGTCATAGTCAATACCATAATGGGACTTTTCTTTACTGCACTTTCTGGCTAATAAGATGCTTGCCGTTCAGGTTTGATTGGATGTTGATGGTAACCTTTGACAACTAGACGAACTTTATAGGTCTCCACCTTTTCGTCTGCTCTTCTTTTTCTTTTAAAAATCTACTTGCATCCTATGGATTTTATCCCTTCGGATGTATCAACTAATGTCTATACACCATTGATTTCTATGGACTCCATCTTGAATTTTATGGCCTCAAGCCACTTCTGGGAGTTAGGCCTTTGCATGATTTTCATATAGGTGATCAGATCCTCATCGTTCTCATTTAGTTCGATAAAATCATCATCTCGGATAAAGAAATCATAGTATCTATCCCGTTGATGCGGTACTCTACTGGATCTCCTTAATGGTGCCTCTGTAGACTTCGGATTTGATTTCTCAATCAAATCTGATTCTGTGTGTGCCGGTTCTTCTACCTTATGAACTTCATCAAGTTCAATTTTACTATCATTAGTTTCTTCTCCAAAAATTTTTTTTCCAAAAAGATTGTCCTGTTGCTGACGAACATCTTTTGTTCTTCAGTGAGGTAGAAGTAGTACCCTTTAATTTTCTTTGCATATCCTACAAACAAGTATTTATTAGACTTTGATTCAAACTTATCTGTCTTTAAATACTTGACATAAGCCGGACACCCTCGAACTCGAAGGTGTGAGAGCATCGATCTATGTCCTGTTCATATCTCATATGGAGTTTTATCGACAGACTTACTCGGAACCTTATTCAGAATATAGCAGATAATTTCAAGAGTATATCTCCAAAAGGAGATTGGCAGATTTACAAACCGCATTATCGATCGAACTATGTCTAATAATGTTTGATTCTTCCTTTCAGATATTCCATTATATTGTGATGTTCCAGGAAGAGTCTACTAAGAGAGAATCTCATTCTCCTCTAGATATATCAAAAAATCACTGGTGAGGTATTCACCTCCTCAGTCTGATCGAAGAATTTTAATATTCTTTCCAATCTATTTTTTTACTTCATTACGGAATCATTTGAATATTTCAAATAATTCAGATTTATACTTTATGAGGTACATGTATCCATACCTCGATAGATCGTCTGTAAATATAATGAAGTAATAATATCCTCCTCTAATAACTATGTTCATAGGTCCACATACATCACTATGTATTAGACCTAAAACATCACTGACTCGTTCATCTTTTTTCTTAAAAAGTGACTTAGTCATCTTACCAAGTAGATAGGATTCACAAGTCGGTAATAATTCACAATCATTAATTTCAAGGATACCCTCCTTGATTAATCTGCCTATCCTGTTCTTGTTCACATGACCTATTCTAGAATATCAAAGATAAAAATCACTGATATTATCTATCTTAGGATATTTGTTCGATGTATATATTACACCAATAGGCTATGATAATATATATATACCATATTTTGATTGTCCATACATAATTGTAGTATTATTCACAATGATATCACAAAAATCATCCTTTATTAAAAATTTGAAATCAAGTTTGACTAAAAAGCCTACAAAGATAACATTCATCAAAAAGGAAGGACAATAATGATACTCATCTAACATGACACTATTAGACTCGAAAATAAGCTGCATAGTTCCTAAAGCTAGAACTGGAATAAGCCTGCTATCTCCAATGTTCGAAACTGCTCACCTTCTCTAAATTTTCTACTGACCTACAGTCACTGCAATAAATTATAAATATTAATCAGACTTTCAGTATCCAATATCCAGATAGTAGTATCACAAATAGAAAAATTACAAGGAGTTATCATATAAGTACCTTGCAAAGCAACCGATTGCTTATTTCTCTTGTTCTTTTTTTGGTTAGATTAAGGGAAGCTATATAAGCCGTATAATTTCTTTTCTAATGATCCAGCTTCTTACAAAAGAAGCATTCTGCCTGGCTCTTGTCGGCTTTCGACTTTTTGCTTTGCTTTAGCTTGAGATCGATGGCATAATTTTTCTACACCTTCTTCTTTTCTCTCTTAGAGGATCGATGACCTGTAGACGAACCTCCCATTACATGCATCGGCTCTTTCTGGAGCTGATGGTCCTTCTCGAACGTGTGCAGCAATCCTTGGTAAATCATGGTAGTTTACTGCAAGCTTGATCATTCTATAATGACTCAAGAAGGGTAGATAGAATTTTGGTAGCGAATTGAGGATAGCATCATTGCCTAACTGTTCATGTAATGAAAAGTCAAGTTTGCTTAAGCGTTCAATCTGCTCGATCATGTACAATACATGATCAGTGACTAATACTCCCTCTCGCATACGGGCATTGAACACTATGTAAGAAATTTTATGTCCCTCCACATCCTCTGAGGTGTCGAAGGACTCATTCGATATTTGAATCATATCCTTTGGCTGTACATCTTTGAACTTACGGCTAAGTTCGTCATTCATGGCTACCCTCATAATGCAATGCACCATCATGTGGTCATTGAGCCACTTCAAATAAGTATCTCTTACAGCATGGGGTGCATTGATAGTAAGTTCTTCAGGTGATGGATCCATAAGCACGTACAGGATCCTCTCATACTCCAGGATGATCTTCAACTTCTGATACCAGCTATCGAAGTTGGATCCGATAAACTTGTCACTGTTTAACAGCAAACAGAGGGATAGTGTGTTGGCTATAGCTAAAAAGAAGAAACATAAACCTATTAATATATAAATTATTTTCAATCCTAAAGATATGGACTTTAGTTTAAAAGTTTTTCCATTATTTTATACAAATTGATAACCTCTACCTCCAATTTGAGAAATTACATTAATTTCTTAATGGGTACTAGAATTCACACAGACTATATTCGGGTCCGATTGTGGCTCGACCAATTCTAGTGCATCCATGGGTAGGTTCATAACCAATTATTACTCTAAACAACTTCTAGCAATTAGATTTTGCCCCAAGCCTCTCTTCAGCAGGCATATGGCATCTTCATTGAAAATTCTGATTAGGTCCAACCATTAACATGACTAGACCAAGCGCATCCAACAAATGAATATCCAGATCTGAGTGTGGCTCGACCAATCAAAGCATTGATCTGAAGGGCACAACAAGATGGTCATATGATGAATGACAATTTCAATACCCAATAGACACCAGACGTATGGTGCCTTCAATGCCTATTTAGAATATTGGACTCATTATCATGCATCTTAATGGGAGGCTATGAACAAATTATGTCCATAATTGTATCATTTTAAGGATTTAATAATTTAAAAAATTTAATTTTATTGATTTGAGAATAAGAGAAGAAATTGATCTGTAAGTCGTAAATCCTCCCACTAACTTCATCAAATCATGTAGAGGATTAGATACAAGCTAGTCTAAAGACATCTGAATCAATCATACTAATTTATTTTAATGACATGGGTCAGCTCGAATTGACTGGTGATCTAATCAAAATATAATCTATCATATTGACTAGGTAAATGAGATCAATGGGAGGGATATACCATTGACTCACTGTAGATGCCACCTCAGTGAGTAACTCCTAATTAATAACCACTTAATCAAAACTGCAAAACTTACCTTAAACACCAACTGGTTAATTAGTTTCAATTTGGTTCATAAGAAGATTCAAGTTTAACCATTGAGCCATGATCATGGTTCATTTAGTAAGGTCAAAAATATGGACTTGATGAAGAATCAACTATTGAGATTGATCTAAAAAAATTCTGATCTAATCTAATTCAACTTTTGATTAGATTTAATTAATTTTTTTATTTATTTTATATTTATTTCTAACCCTAGATCTAACCAATAGAAGGACCTGATCGATGCTAATCCATTGACCATCGATTTATGTGGTGTCTTAGTAATCTTCAATTCTCAAATCTAGATTGTTTAAATTTAATTTCAAATTAAGTGTGTGAAACGTGTATTTCAGTTTGTAGAACTATTCTGTTAGGATTTCAAGTGAAGCATACCATATATTTTATATCATAAAAATAAATTTATATATATATGTTTAATAATTAAACATGCATAAGTGTGATCTAAACTTCATATATACATCACATGTATCATGACTACTTTTAGCTCACTACCGATTATATCTAATGTAATATACTTTTCAGATTTTAAAATAATTTTTATATCTAAATTTATCTTATTGTAATGAATTATAAATCATTTTAGATCTAATCTAAACTTATTTATGATCAAAATAATTTATAAAAATCTGTTCGCTCTTTTTCTTCATGAAATCAGAACACAATGACACCCCTACATGTCATAGAGAATCCATCGAATAGACAAAAGAGAGAGATTAATCCCTTCTATCTCTTATGATCGGACGGTCTAGTGATCTTATTAATCTGAGTATTGGGTTATTAAGATTTAAAATCATATTTCAAATAGGATTACATCAACATGTAATTTGATAAAATATTTTATGTCATGAACATGATTTTGATGTTATCAACCATGTTCTTCATCTAATCTAATCATATTTGATATATCATATACATCATATCAGATCTGAAACATATCTTATACTAATTATAAAATATCAAATTTAGATCTAAAATTTTATAAAAAATTAATTAGATACACATATGAATATATAAAAATTAATTTTTTGATTAGATCTATTTTGACGTTATGCAGAATTTTGTTAGAAATCAGATCTGAAAATCTATCAAAATAGATTCAATTCAGATCTAAAATAAGTCTAACTTTATAATTTAAATAATAATATAAAAAATTTATAAAAATTAATTTAAAATAAATTTTAAAATAGATTATTATTCTAACAAAATTTAGTAACAAAAAAAATTTAGTTATAACAAATTTATAATAAATTTTAACCAACTATTGATTAGGTTCTTGTAATCCATTCAAAATCTGATCATAAATTTTATTTAAATAGATCTAAATTAGATTTAATATCTAACATAAAATTTTAATTACATACAATATATAAATAAGTTAAAAAAAATTAATT
This sequence comes from Elaeis guineensis, assembly GCF_000442705.2. Taxonomy (NCBI): domain Eukaryota; kingdom Viridiplantae; phylum Streptophyta; class Magnoliopsida; order Arecales; family Arecaceae; genus Elaeis; species Elaeis guineensis. The sequence goes on along the minus strand of NC_026003.2, from coordinate 6,950,789 downwards.
ATATATCCATATATCAAAATCTAGCTCTGATACCAATTGAAGGAAAAGAAAGTCTGTTTCTATCTGTTGCCCAGCTATGCAACCCAAGAGGGGGAGGGGGGTGAATTGGGTTTCTAAAAATTTTAAGCCCAACAGATTACTTATGAAGAACAAAACAAAGACTTTAAATCAATATTAATTACCTAAAGCAGTATTGCAAGGATATAATAAAGAAATAAGATAAAGCGATAAAGCACACCACAAACACAAGGATTTATAGTGGTTCGGTGCTAACCTTGCACCTACATCCACTCCCCAAGATCCTACTTGAGAATTTCTATCCACTATCCTTTGTATTCAACCCGAATACAAAACGTCGGAAACTCCGACACTAGCTATCCCAAGCTAGATCACTTGTTTCCCGGGTACAAGTAAACCCAAAACACTCCGATTTCAGGTTCGGATCAACCTTTCCTTGTTTTGAAAATCCTCCAAAAACAAGAACAAAAACTCACAAAGAGTTAGAAAATTTTGAGCACAGATTAATACAATAACAGCTCCTTAAATGAGCGATTATAACAATAAAAGCTTTACTCAAATGAAGAACCCCTTTTTCAGATTTTCTCAAAGTGGATGAACGCTTGAATGCTTGAGAAGAGGTTGATTGTTGATTGAAGATCTCTTGAAAGCTTTGAACGATCTCTAGATCAAGGTTGAAATACTAGGCGTGAAGGATTCTCTCCTTGAAAGCTCTTGCTTTTTTCTTTCACAATCTCTCTGGTATATTGTGGATCCTCTCTCTTTTTCTTTTTGGATTTTTCGTTGATCTCAGGCTTTTTCTTGCAAATTTCGGATCCTCTCTCTTCTTCTTCTCTTTTGATCTGCCAATTGATCTTCTTCTTCACAGATTTTTCTCTCCAATTTGATCTGCTATTTAAACTGCAATTTCTTTCACCATTTCAAGCATTTTGTAGCATTAGAAGCAAGAGAAAATAATTTAGGTAGATAAAGAGCCGTTAGAGCAATTTTAGAAAGCATAAATGGCAATTAAAATGGGCAAAAAAATAGCCGTTGCTGATATTTCCCATCGCAGGGGTCGACTCATGAGTTGACTCATGCATCAGGAGTCGACTCATGAGTCGACTTCTGTTGCACAGACCAGAAGGTCTGATTTCTGGATTTTTCGGCTCAAATCAGCAGAGGTCGACTCATGAGTCGACTCATGCCTTGTGGGTCGACTCATGAGTCGACTCACAGGTCGTGCCAAGTCAAAAATCCAGCGTGTCATGGAAATATTTTGCGTGCCAATCAGCTCACAGTGTCATGAGTTGACTCATGAGTCGACTCATGCACTTCAAACCTTCATAACTTCAAAAATATAAGTCCAAATATAATGAAATTTTCACCAATAGTTTACAAATCATTTGTTCTATCAAATGATACTATCAAATCAGAATTTTAGTGAAATTATGATTTTGCCCTTGAAGAGCATAAGGACTTTTTCATTTTAAAATTATTTGTATCCCTTCAATCTGCTTTGTAATCATCAAAATCAATCTAGGAGCAACAATCTCCCCCTTTTTGATGATGACAAAATATTTGAACAAAAATATTTATGTTAATGCATTAATTTCAAAAGAATCCATTATAGGTGTATATGCTTGAAAAGAGTATGATTCTTTTGGCATGTAATATAAATGCAAAAATAGTTTGTCCATTTTCTTAAAGATTTGAAAAGGGTATTAGATCATTTTGAGTTTAAGATATATCAGAGCAAGAGAAGATAAATAACTTCTGCAATGTATCAGAGCAAGAAAAATAATTTTTACAATGATATCAGAAAAGATTTTACAATGTATCAGAGCAAGAAAATTTTATAATATATCAGAGAAAATTTCACACTGTATTAGAGCAAATGTCAGAGAAAATTTCACACTGTATCAGAGCAAATGTTATAATATATCAGAGAAACTTTCTCACTGTATCAGATCAAATTTTATCATGTATCAGAGCAAGTTAAAAGAAATTTTAGGGTGTATCAGAGTAAATCAAATTTCTTAAGTTGTATCAAGGTAAATAAAGTTTCAAAAGATGTATCAGAGCAAGTTTGAATTTTGAAATATATCAGAGCATAAAAAAAATACTTATTTGCATTGTACTTATGATTTTGCTTTTGATGGATGGCTTTTTGTTTAAGTTCTGTCTGATACCAAATTTCGATACCAAATTTCTCAAAGTTTTGTTTAATTTCTCCAATATTTGTTTCCCAATATATTTTTTTAATCTTCCAATTTTTGTTTAATTTCTCAAGTTTGGTTTAATCTTTCAATTCTTGTTTTTGTTTAATTTCTCCAGTTTGGTTTAATCTTTCAATCTTTGTTTTTCTTTAATTTCTCCCCCTTTTTCTCATAATTTAGGGTTTTGCCTTTTTTTAATTTCAATTTTTTTTTTATTTAATTTCTTCCCCTTTTTGACATCATCAAACATAGTTAACTCTTCCTTTTTCTGAAACATTCTTTAATTTCTTCCCCTTTAGAGTTTTTCATAGATGTTTGCTCTCCCTTAATATAGCAATTATCAACAGCAAACAATAACAAGGAGAAGACAATATTTCCACAAGAAGAAAATATATAACCAAAATATGATCGATATCATTACAAAGAGGTAGAAATATAGGTAAAAGATGATTCCATTAATATCATAATTATTTCAATACATAAAATTCAACCAGCTAAATGTCAATACATGGCCCCAAGGTATAGATCCTAGAACAAGACACTAACACCTAGGATCTAGTAAAGATCAAGATAAGTCAATGATCGGAGTCATCAGATATAGGGTGAGGAGATGATGGATCAGAGGTGCGTCCTCACCCCGTCTGCCTCTGCCACGAGCAGGAGAGCGAGATGAACTGGGTGGCTGAGAACTCTGAGATGCTAGGGCTGATACCATGAGTCTGATAGAATCAAGTACGTTCAGTGCTCTGGAAACAGATTGAAGTAGAGCAGTGAACTGGGTGGTAGCATGCTCACTCGATCCTCGGATTTCTTTCCTCAGTAATTCATATCCACCTTCTAGTGCTCCTCTGAGCCTGCCAGCCTCTGCAGTGAGGTCTGTGACCTCAATAGTAGACTCCTGTGGCTGGGGATGGGCCAATGCAAGGACTTGCCCCTGCAAGTCAAGAACTCTGCCAGTAAGTCTCCAGACTGTGTCCTCAAGCTGCTGGATCCTGATGGACTGATCTGATATCATCTGAAACACAGTGGAGATGTGGGGAGTAATGGTCTGATCAGAAGAGGTAGCTCAAGGTGCAAAAGAAGTACTACCCCACTGGCTAGACAGCAAAGAAGCCACACGCTGAGATATATGCTCGATCTGATCGTCAGCCAGTCTGAACTCTGAATGAGGTGCTCTGCTCTCTGGCTGATACACTGGTGTGGGCATCCTAGTAAACTCAGAAGGGCCAGCCTCAGTATCAGGAATGAACTGGGTATCTGGTGAAGCTGCCCTGAAGTCATGTACAGGAGATGGACCTTCTTCTTCTACTCTGCCTTCAGTTCTGTCTTCAGCTCTTTCCTCAGCTCTCTCCTCAGCTCTTTCTTCAGAGCCCTTGTTCCAACCACCAACAGTCTTTGTAATTCCCATTCGGTGCAGGCTGTGTTGGTTGAAAGTGTCCACATGTGAGAGTTTGGTAGGTGTCTCCCCCTCACAGCTAACTCCAAACCTCCTAAATACTCTAGTAAGGGCCATACCATAAGGCAAGTGTGCTTGGATCTGTTCAAAGTTTCTCTCATGGCCTCTATCATAAGTGCAGGGAGGTTTAGGGGGGTCTGAGTGATGATATGAAACATGACACATACATCTCTGTCGGAAAGTAGGTCATGTCTACCACTCCTAGGAAAGAAGAGTTTTGTTACAATCTGATGCAGGACCCTCATCTCAATGGATAATAGCTTTGCTTCCAATTTGTTTAAACTTCCTGAAAAAGTTTCTCCTAAGATAATTCTGATCCCTTCTTCTTTAATTGGGAGTTCCATATATGAGTATCCTTCACTAGGCAACTGAAGTATATCTCCCAATATCCTAGAATCCAAGCATATGTCAATTCCCTTTACAGTTGAAGTTACTGACCCGTTTCCATAATGTAGGTTCTGGTAGAACTCTCTAACAAGGTCAACATAGGTGACTTCCTTAAGAGAGCAATAGAGTTCCCATCCTTGATTTTTGATCTTGGTAGCAAAAGTAAAGCCTTCTTTCTCAAAGAACCAAAAATCTATATTTTTCCCGGTTTCTACTTTTCTATCATAAAGAGGATTTACACTGGGGCTTATGGAGGATTGAGAGAGACCTTGAGCAGGTACTGAAACTGAAGTGGGAGCAGTTGAAGACTGAGCATGCCTTTTCTTTCGGACAATATCTTCAGGCTCACGGATTGATTTCCTTCTTTGGGGAAGCTTCATCTTTGGAGCCATATCCAATAAAGTAGCAGACAAGAAGACTTGAATTTAGAGGAGGAGGAATCACAAGAGAGTAAAGAGGAATTTTAGTGGAGAAAAGAAGTGGATTTTGGAAGTTCGGTGAAGTGCTAGGGCACGTTCCAACCGCGCCAAGCAATGCGAGAAAGCACGAGAAATCTCTTTTCCAAGGAGGCGATTTTTGGTGGAGAGTAGGAGGGAGAATTGCCTCGAGATAAATCCTTGGTTTTGGAGCAAGAAAGAGTTGGAAAGAATGGCTTTCGGAAGGAAGACGATGAGAAGATGAGTCATCTCACAAACAGGGTTCCCGTTTAAAAACAATGAGCCCGTGGGAAGTTTGTGGGATTTACAAGTTTGCCATTGAGTCGACTCATGGGGGTCGACTCATGAAGTTCAGAAATTAGAAAAAATACAAATAAATTTCAGAAAAATTCAAAATTTTGGGAGAAGGAATTTTGCTCAATGATAAGTTTTTAGAGTGATAAATCTGAGCTTTTGGGATCAGGATGGATGTTAAAAATTGAGCTCTAATCAATTCTTTAAAAATTGAGAAATTTTAGGCAAATAGATCTAGAATTCCTAAATTTCTCCTAATTTCACAGAATCTATCCTCACTAAGGGCCTTTGTAAAGATATCGGCTAATTGATTTTCAGTGCAAACATATTCAAGAATTACATTTTTGTTTTGAACATGTTCTCTTATAAAATGATGTCTTATTTCAATATGTTTGGATCTTGAGTGTTGTATTGGATTTTTAGATAGATTTATGGCACTTGTATTATCACATTTTATTGGTGTTTCATTAAGTTTGATTCCAAAATCTTCGAGTTGTTGCTTAATCCACAAGATTTGAGCACAACAACTTCCGGCTGCAATGTATTCGGCCTCAGCCGTAGACAGTGCCACCGAATTTTGTTTCTTGCTAAACCATGAGATTAGGTTAACTCCAAGAAATTGGCAAGTTTTACTTGTGCTTTTTCTATCTAATTTACATCCAGCAAAATCAGCATCTGAATATCCTAACAAATTAATTTGTGAGTCCTTAGAGTACCATAACCCTATAGTTTGTGTACCATTTAAGTATCTAAGGATTCTTTTAACAGCATTCAAATGAGATTCCTTAGGATTAGATTGATATCTAGCACATAAGCAAACACTAAACATGATATCAGGCCTACTTGCAGTTAGATATAATAATGAGCCAATCATACCTCTATAGTATTTTAAGTCTACGCTTTTACCTTCATCATCCTTGTCAAGCTTACTTGAGGGACTCATTGGTGTGCCAATTGGTTTGCAGTTCTCCATTCCAAATCTTTTGAGTAGTTCCTTGGTGTACTTGCTTTGGGTGATGGAGATTCCTCTTTTGATTGTTTGATTTGGAGTCCGAGGAAGACTGTGAGTTCTCCCATCATGCTCATCTCGAACTCTCCCTGCATAAGCTTAGCAAAGTCTTGACAAAGGGATTCATTAGTAGACCCAAAAATTATGTCATCAACATAAATTTGTATAATTAGCATATCATTTTGGTTTCTTTTAATAAATAGGGTTGTATCTACATTGCCTCTTGAGAAACCATTATTTAGTAGAAATTTGCTTAGCCTTTCATACCATGCTCTAGGTGCTTGTTTTAGACCATATAAAGATTTATTTAATCTAAAGACATGATTAGGAAAAGCATGATTTTCAAATCCAGGGGGTTGTTCTACATATACTTCTTCAAAAATATATCCATTTAAAAATTACTTTTAACATCCATTTGAAATAGTTTGAATTTCATAAAGCAAGCATAAGCAAGTAGAAGTCTAATGGCTTCTAATCTAGCAACAGGTGCAAAGGTTTCATCAAAATCAATTCCTTCTTCTTGATTATATCCCTTAGCAACCAGTCTTGCTTTATTTCTAATTACATTTCCATGCTCATCTAATTTGTTTCTAAAGACCATTTTGTGCCAATTATTGAATAATCTTTAGGTCTTGTTACTAAGGTCCAAACATTATTTCTTTCAAATTGATTAAGTTCTTCTTGCATAGCATTAATCCAGTTATGATCATTTTCAGCTTCTTCAAAAGTTTTAGGTTCAAGTTGAGATACAAATACACAATGATTAAGTACATCTCTAAGTGAAGAACGGGTTTTTACCCCATGCATAGGATCATCAATTATTAACTCCTTAGGGTGGTTGTGAACATACCTCCATTCCTTGGGTAAGTCATTTGTACCTTGAGGTTGTTCTTGAATTTCTTCACCTTTCTCATTTTGTTTGTCTTCTTGATCCTTGTCTTCTGGAGTTGCTGAGTCTTTCAGAGTGATTTCCTTTATACCTTCTATTAGTGGATCTGCATCATCAACACCCTCATTCTTCCTTGAAGGAAGATCGTTAGATTCATCAAAGACAACATGTATGGACTCCTCAACTACTAAAGTTCTTTTGTTGAACACTCTAAATGTTTTACTAGTGGAGGAGTAACCTAGAAAGATTGCTTCATCTGATTTTGCATCAAATTTACCAAGTTTTTCTTTGCCATTATTTAATACAAAACATCGGCAACCAAAAACATAAAAATATGCAATATTTGGTTTTCTTCCTTTCCAAAGTTCATAGGGGGTTTTCTTTAAAAATTGTCTAATTAAAGCACGATTTAAAATGTAACATGCTGTGTTAATAGCTTCTGCCCAAAAATATCTTGGAAGGTTGCTTTCACAAAGCATGGTACGGGCCATTTCTTCTAATGTTCTGTTTTTCCTTTCAACTACCCCATTCTGTTGGGGTGTCCTAGGAGCAGAGAAGTTATGGCCAATTCTATTTTCATCACAAAAATTTTCAAAGTCATGATTTTCAAATTCTGTTCCATGATCACTTCTAATATTTTGAATTGAAAACCCTTTTTCATTAGTGACTTTTCGATGAAATTTCGTGAAAATTTGATAAGTTTCATTTTTGTGAGCTAAAAAGAAAATCCAAGTAAAACGAGAGTAATCATCTATTATTACAAATCCATATCGTTTTCCTCCTAGACTGGTGGTTCTTGTTGGTCCAAATAAATCCATATGTAAGAGCTCTAAAGGTCTAGAAGTTGAAACAGTATTTTTGGGTTTAAATGATACTCTAGTTTGTTTACCTAATTGGCATGCATCACAAATTCTATCCTTTTCAAAATTCAGTTTTGGCAAACCGAGAACTAAATCTTTTTAATTAATTTTGAGAGAGAATGCATGCTAATGTGTGCAAGTCTACGATGCCACAGCCAACTAGTCTCATTTATTTTAGCATTTAAGGAAACTAGGCATTGCATGTCTAATTTAGTTAAATCATTCAAGTCTACCATATAAACATTGCCATGCCTATGTCCTATAAATTTAATGCCATCGTTAATAGGACTCGTCACAATGCAAACAGATGATTCAAAACTTACTTTATACCCTTTATCACAGAATTGACTAATGCTAAGTAAGTTATGCTTTAAACCTTTAACTAATAAAACATTCTCAATGTATTTGGAGGGAGTGATATCAATGTTACCTATCCCGATGATCTTTCCTTTGCCATTATCTCCAAAGGTGACCATCCCTCCATCCTTAGCATCAAGCGTGATGAATTGTGATTCATCACCAGTCATGTGTCTCGAGCATCCGCTGTCAAGATCCATTTCCTGTTTCCTTCTTGGGATGCTAGACACACCTGCAAGCAAAGGTCACGTTTCTGTCTTAGGTACCCAAGCTTTCTTGGGTCCTTTCAGGTTAGTCAGAATGGTTCCTTTTGGAACCCATATTTTCTTTGTGTTTGCATATTTGTTAATAAGACATGTGTATGATTTATGTCCTATTCTTCCACATTTAAAACAAGTAATATTTGTAGACTTATTACTTGAATAATTTACATAAATATTCTTCAGAAATTTTTGTTTCTTCAGGGGTTTATAACCAAGTCCAGCCTTATCATATATAGCTTTCTGATTTTCAAGGATCATATTTAGTTTGTTTGAACTTAAGGTGAACTTATCTACTATAGATTTCAGCTTGTTCATTTCATCCTTTAAGTTTTGATTTTCTTGAATCAAGGTAATTTTTCAATTGAAAGATTTTCAGCTTGTTTCACTAAGGACTGATTTTCCAATTTCAGCTCTTTATTTTTCTTCCCTAGTTTCTTTAATTCATCAATTGAATCATAGAATGCTTCATGCAATTCTTCAAAAGTAAATTCACTAGTGGATTCAGAAGTTACCTCATTTTCGTGTGCCATTAGGCACAGGTTGGCTTGTTCTGTTGAGGTTTCCTCGTCGGAGCTTGAGTCATCACTCGCACTCCAGGTCGCCATCATTGCCTTCTTTTTGAACTTCTTTGGACCTTTCTTCAATTGTGGACATTCGGATCTGAAATGTCCTGGCTTCTTCACTCGTAGCATATGGGGGGTTGATCTTTCTCCTTTTCTTTGCTTTGATCCCTTTTGTGAATTTCTTTCTCATCCCCTGTTTCCTTTTTCTTGAAACTTCTTAAATTTCCGGGTGATGAGAGCCATCTCTTCATCCTGATCTTCATCTTCAGAGTCATCCGTTTCATAATCAGGCGAAGTTGTGGATTTGAGGGCAATGGTTCTTTTCTTTTTGACTTCATCCTCTTGATGTTGCTTCATGCTAAGTTCATGAGTCATCAAGGATCCAAGAAGCTCTTCTAGAGGTAGAGTGTTCAAGTCCTTTGCTTCTTGGATGGCAGTCACCTTGGCTTCCCAAGTTCTTGGCAGTGACCTGAGAATCTTCCTTACAAGTTCACTGTTAGTATAAGATTTGCCAAGACTCTTTAAACCATTGATTATATCAGTAAAATGAGTAAACATAGCAGTTATGGACTCATCATGCTCTATTTTGAACAATTCATATTTATGTACAAGCATGTTTATTTTAGACTCTTTTACTTGATTTGTTCCCTCATGGGTTACTTCTAACCTATTCCATATTTCTTTAGCAGATGCACAAGTAGAAATGCGATTAAATTCACTAGCATCTAGTGCACAATAAAGAACATTCATGGCTTTGGCATTTAATTGTGCCAATTTCTTGTCAACCTCATCCCATTCTTTCTCGGGTTTGGTTGATTCCTCACCATCTATAATCTTGGTGGGTGTGTGAGGACCATTCACTATGATACTCCACATATCATAGTCGAGTGCTTGTATGAAAATCTTCATCCGAGCTTTCCAATAGGTGTAATTAGACCCATTGAAAAGTGGAGGTCGGTTTGTTGATTGCCCCTCGGCTAGAGAATACCGACATGGGTTGCCATAGATCTTTGGCTCTTTGATTGTTAGATCAAAGAAGGGCTAGAGCACCGGCTCTGATACCACTTGTTGCCCAGCTATGCAACCCAAGAGGGGGGGGTGAATTGGGTTTCTAAAAATTTTAAGCCCAACAGATTACTTATGAAGAACAAAACAAAGACTTTAAATCAATATTAATTACCTAAAGCAGTATTGCAAGGATATAATAAAGAAATAAGATAAAGCGATAAAGCACACCACAAACACAAGGATTTATAGTGGTTCGGTGCTAACCTTGCACCTACATCCACTCCCCAAGATCCTACTTGGGAATTTCAATCCACTATCCTTTGTATTCAACCCGAATACAAAACGTCGGAAACTCCGACACTAGCTATCCCAAGCTAGATCACTTATTTTCCGGGTACAAGTAAACCCAAAACACTCCGATTTCAGGTTCGGATCAACCTTTCCTTGTTTTGGAAATCCTCCAAAAATAAGAACAAAAACTCACAAAGAGTTAGAAAATTTTGAGCACAGATTAATACAATAACAGCTCCTTAAATGAGCGAATATAACAATAAAAGCTTTACTCAAATGAAGAACCCTTTTTCGGATTTTCTCAAAGTGGATGAACGCTTGAATGCTTGAGAAGAGGTTGATTGTTGATTGAAGATCTCTTGAAAGCTTTGAACGATCTCTAGATCAAGGTTGAAACATAGGCGTGAAGGATTCTCTCCTTGAAAGCTCTTGCTTTTCTCTTTCACAATCTCTCTGGTATATTGTGGATCCTCTCTCTTTTTCTTTTTGGATTTTTCGTTGATCTCAGGCTTTTTCTTGCAAATTTCGGATCCTCTCTCTTCTTCTTCTCTTTTGATCTGCGATTGATCTTCTTTTCACATTTTTCTCTCCAATTTGATCTGCTATTTAAACTGTAATTTCTTTCACCATTTCAAGCATTTTGTAGCATTAGAAGCAAGAGAAAATAATTTAGGTAGATAAAGAGCCGTTAGAGCAATTTTAGGAAGCATAAATGGCAATTAAAACGGGCAAAAAAATAGCCGTTGCTGATATTTCCCATCGCAGGGGTCGACTCATGAGTCGACTCATGCATCAGGAGTCGACTCATGAGTCGACTTCTGTTGCACAGACCAGAAGGTCTGATTTCTGGATTTTTCGGCTCAAATCAGCAGAGGTCGACTCATGAGTCGACTCATGCCTTGTGGGTCGACTCATGAGTCGACTCACAGGTCGTGCCAAGTCAAAAATCCAGCGTGCCATGGAAATTTTTGCATGCCAATCAGCTCACAGTGCCATGAGTTGACTCATGAGTCGACTCATGCACTTCAAACCTTCATAACTTCAAAAATATAAGTCCAAATATAATGAAATTTTCACCAATAGTTTACAAATCATTTGTTCTATCAAATGATACTATCAAATCAGAATTTTAGTGAAATTATGATTTTGCCCTTGAAGAGCATAAGGACTTTTTCATTTTAAAATTATTTGTATCCCTTCAATCTGCTTTGTAATCATCAAAATCAATCTAGGAGCAACATAAAACATCACTATCAGTCTGTTGCTCCCTCCGCCTATAAAAGGAGGACCCCAGATACGTTATTCCCTAAGCTCTATTTTCTATCCCAAAATTCTGCTAAAATTTTTGTTCGAGCACTCCATTCTTGTTGAGGCAGAGAACTGATTTGAGCATCGGAGGATCTTGTCGGAGCAACCCCACCTCCGGTTTAGACTTCTTTTGCAGGTCCCGGCGGCGACCGTGACTCTCTCGACTCCAGCTTCTCCGGCGCAAGCGGATTTTTGCACCAACAGCTACATTTCTCAAAAGTATGTTTTTGTATTTGTCGGATAATTTTAATTACCAATCATGTTGTATGTATCCATGCTTTATTTTAAAAATTAATAAAAATAATTTTGTATTTTCAAGATATTAAAAATTTGAGACATACATCATTAGTAGTTAATTTCTAAATGCTTCCGATCGTAGGATCGTCATGAAGGACAATGATCAATCTGTTGAAAATTATGTCCTAAAACTAATCGTGTGACAATTGAGTTCATCTTTGTATATAAATTATTAATTAATGAATAATAGTTATTCTAATATTTTTTATCACAAAATAATATCTTCCTTGAATGTTTGTGCTGTGATGAAGTCATTAGAACTATGCTAATGTACGATAAAGAGAGGATTTATCGTATAGTTCTTAAATATGTTCGCGACCAAATAATATGTCATTACAGGACGATGACCTTTATCGAGTGGAGGTTGTTGTATGCCATATGGGTTGGTTGTCCTCTTAACCAAAGAGTGTAGTGACACTAGTATGGCATACAGATGAGATGTAGGAGTATATCGTCACTAAACAAGTGACTCACCTGCTGAGCGTTCTGCTGTCAAGAGCTGCTCGTGAAACACATGGATATAAGTATCCTTCAGACCTGAGATCACCATAGTGACTTGCAAGCAACTCACTGTGTTTGATGTCGGACTATCTGAATTTCTAATACAGTGATGGAAAGCTATTGGGTACAGTCAAGTACTTACGAAGTCTATGTGTGGATCAAGATGGGATTAACCCTTTCGAATTATTGGAGTTGATGTATCACTGTATTTCAATTTAGCAAAACTTTGACTAGAATAATCCATGAGATAGATTTGAAAGGTTGAAATACAATATGGATAAAGAAATCTCGGTTGACAGTTAACCTCAGACCATCCTAAAGCATTCAGGGTCAAAAGGTTGAATTATGCAGTAACCATGTGTATGGATTCTGAAATATTCTTTTGTGATAATTCGACCTATCTGGATGTCAAAAACTATTGCTAAATAGTATTTTGATTAGTACAGAAATTGATTCCTATGCTACTGGCTTAGTGTTTGAACCTATAGAGTCACGCACCAAGTCAGACAAAGTAGGAAGGAATTAGCCTATGTTTATATGTCTAATTTTGAAGTACTTGATGATTGAATAATATATAAGCTAACTTGATTGAGAATTAAGTTATGGATCAAATGGGATTGAAGAGTTGACTATGTCTAGCTAGCACTACACATGAGGTTCAGTTCGATCCCGGAGATGAACAATTTTTGATCTATGATCCATGGAGCATATGAAAGATTGAATTTAAATGTTAATTAATTTTAAATTAGATCTAAATTAATTAGACTTAATTGGATCCAAAAATTCAAGTTAGTCTTGGTACAAAAGTCTTAAATAGTTTGGGATTGACAGCCTTTTAAAATTATTTCGAACCAGCTTCGAATTGGATTCAAATCAGATCCATTTTGGATGAGACATGAGAAATCCTACTTGAACTGAGATTTTTCTCTCATGTGAGCCGACCAACACCTGAAATGGTGCTGGTTTGGGGCATCCCATGTGGGTGAGGGAGTAGGTACAAAGTAGTTGTCATAAGTGGTGGCAATTCTATCTCATGTAGGAATCCTTCTTTCATGAGTATCGAACTGATTCAAATCAGATTTGAGTTAGGACTTCTATACATATTGGATCATAAAATTTATCTATAAATAGAGAGGATCTCTACCTATAGATGTTAGAAAATGTATCCTAAAGCCAATTATCTAAGTGGTAGATGATTGGAATTAGTATATGAATTATCTAATAATAATAGTTATTTGGCAGGTTCATCATAAAAGTTTTATCTTTCTTAAATAAACTCTTAAATTATGATGAAGTTCTTAGAACTATAATCAATCGATAAAAGAGGATTTATTAGAAGGTTCTTAAATTATTCATGACCAAATGATAAGTTATTACAAGGATGATAACTTATCAAGTGTAAGTCACTGTATGCCATATGCGTTGGTTGTTCTCGTAATCAAGTAGTGTGGAGACACTGGTATGGTATCCAGGTGAGATGTAGGAGTACATCTGCATTGAACGTGATCAATGTAACACTCTACTGTCAAGAGTATTTAGCTAAGGCCAATGGGTATAAGTATCTCTCTGATCTGAGATCACCATGGTGACTTACAAGCAACTCACTGTGCTTTGGTGTCGGACTGTTTGTATTTTTAATATAAGTTCAAAAGGTTTCTAGATACAGTCAAGTACTTGTGAAGTCAGTGTGTGAGTCAAGATGAGATTGGTCACTCCTGATTAACTTCAGGAAGAGAATATCTCGCTGTGTTTCAATCTAGCAAAACCTAGGCCTAAATAATCCTCGGGAGGAGTCACGAGATTTATAAAATTTTGAGACACAATAGAGATGACTTATATGAGTGTTGACAGCATACTCAAAGTCATTTTGAGTATTATTGATCAAAAGGATGAATTATACGGTAACCATGGGTCAGGATTCTTAGAATGTTGATTTGCATACATTCGACCTATCTGGATGTCAGAAACCATTGCTAGATGGTTACTTCGATTGGTACAGAAATTAATTTTTGTGCTACCATCTTAGGTTCGAACCTATAGGATCATACACATAAGAGGTTATAATCTAATCAGATGGTTAATCAATGATTGAGAATTGTTCTAAGGTTAAACGATCAATGTGATTGATGTTTAACCTAACGCAAGTGTTGCAGGAAGATCGTTAGCAATTGGATTGCTAATTGGCTCAATCAGATTGAGCAATTGGGCAAAGATCAAGGCTAATTAAATTTGATTCAATGAGAATTAGTTTGAATTTAATTAGATTAAGTCTAATTGATTTATTGGATAAGCCAGTTGCAAGGAAGAACAAGTCCCTGTTCGACTAGAACTTGTATGCACCTAATTCCTAATTAAGTTAGGATTTAAATCAGAATTAAATATGATTTAATCTGATTTAATTAGACTCTTAGTTGGACTAGGATCATCATTAATTAGGTTGTAATTAATTTAGATTGGATTCAAAGTGTTTGACCTAATCTACATAAGAATCCTAGTTAGACTAGGATTCCATATCATCTCTTGCGCCACCTAAGAAATCTCAAGCCCATGCCCACTAATTAATTTTTAGATATTTTTTTATGATATATACATCCAAGAAATGTTATCTTACATTACTTATTCTAGAGATTTGAATCAGATTTGATTTGGTTCAATGTGGAAAGTGATTTGGTTAATTATGGAAAGTGGTTTAGGCTTATTCTTTTTTTTGAAAGAGTCCCTCTTCACAAGGACTCTTCCCTCCTCTCTTGCGTCAATTTTCTCTAAGCCTATCCTATCATTTCATCACCCCTTTTAAGCATCTTATCTTAATCTCTATGAAATTTATAAGGGATGGGGCATCAAGAGTTGGACGCCCCATGGACTCCTTGTTAGACTAGGTCTTATGATCTAGTCCACCTTATATAAAGTTGCCGCCCCATATGATAAAAAAGAGAGTCAAAAATCATTGGTTTTCTGATAGAATAGCAGAGGAGAAAGAGGATAGCATGGGTGGTTTGAGGCACCAATATCCTTGAAGAAGAGTCTTCTATCAAGAGATCAAAAGTTGATGTCTTGTAGAAACAAAAGGTAAGAGAAGAATTATTTTCTTTTCATATTATTTTTTCTTGCTCTTTATATTTTTTGTGTGATAAAAATTTGAGAGAGAAAGAGAGATGGTGTGGTGAATTTATGCTCCAATTAGTTGGGGCATGGTGATCTAATTTTTGGACATGATCTGATCATGTTCTGATAGAGAAGAAGAAGAAAAGAAGGTCTTCTCTTAAAGTTTATTTTAGAACCTTTCTTCTCCATCAATCATGAGATTTTTCTATGAGAAAAATTAGATATCATAAGATCTAAAAATCTAAAAAATATCTAGAGAAGAAGGTCTTCTCATGTCCTAGCATAGAGATGTTCTCAGAACATCATCGTTGATGTACTGAAAGAGAAGATCTATCTTCTCTTGGGACCCTTTTCTTTACATATTATTTCTAATTTTAAGGAGGTCAAAAGATTTGACTACTCTCTTGTTCCTCTTCATATTCTTCATCTCATGGAATATCCAAGAGATCCGAAGAATATTTTTTAGATTAACCATCCGGAGGGATCTGCAAGAAGCTAGCACTTCGAGCGGATTTTTGTTCGACGAACCTCTGATTTTGTTGCAGTCTCGTGTGGATCACCTGTAGAGGCTGGACGTGTGTGCGGCTCTAAAGACAATAAAAAAATCAACCATGAAGTTCTCGACCCATATGAAGGTAAGAGATCTGATCTCTTCTCTTATCTAGATGTAATCTAGGTTTTAGATCTAAAACTATTTTAGATCTAGGGTATTGATTTGATCAATACCAAAGCTTTTATTTCTGACTTATAAATACAATATGATATATTATAAATCCTAATTGTAGGGTTTAGTAATCTGATTACATGCATTTGTATATTAAATTTTTTAATTTACATATTCTGTTACATTATATTTCAAAATTATTTTGAAATTCATGCAAAAATCTTGTATCTTTTCCAACAATAGATGCATAGCAAAATAGCAAACAAATTAGATTGAGAGATGAGAGAAAGAGAGAGAGAGGTGTAAGAAGAGAGAAGCCCTTCTTTCTTCTCCTTAGCCTCTCCCCTTTGGTGCTGCCCCTTCTCCCTTGGGTGTGGGCCCTCTTTGGCATCCCACTTGCTGGTATGAGGTGTCACACCAGCATATTTCCTCCATCATTTGATTGGATTGTGAAGATCGAAGTTAATCCGGCTTTCCTGCAGCGTCTGGTGTGCATGCGAAGTAGAGGGTCTACACATCCAGGCCTCCACAAAGGTTTTATATCAGATTATTTGAGATTTATGTTAGAAAATTGGATAGGCAGCATCAATAATCTGAAATTTTAAAAATACTTATGAGATCAGATCTCATTACCTTGGCACAGGTAGATATTCATCGCTTCTGATTATCTCAGATTTGTAGAAGGTTGAGCCACATACGTGTCCAGCCTTTACGAGTATCCACTGAGATCAATCTCGAACTTTCTTTCTCCACGTAGAAGATTTTTCTTCTCAAGAAGAACTTCAACCTTGAACATTTTGATCAACTTCTTTGATCTGGACTACGGGATCAACTCCTTGATCAATAGCATTCTTCCTCTTCTTCTTGATCTGCAATCTCTAAGTCTCCAACACCACTTTTGGGCGTGTGGAAGAGAGGCACCAACCTTTGGGCATGGAAAGGAAGAGAGGGAGGAGAGGAGGTGTGGAGAGGGAGAGAGAGGAATTTTTGTTGATGAAAATTCTTTTCTATTAGAAACCCTAGAGTCTATCCTTCAAATAGATACTATCCTGACACATATTAGGAACCTAATTATCTTAAAAAGATAGATCCTTATCTCAAAGAATTTTTTACCTTTTTAATCTAGTTTATGCCAATTAAAATCAGATATAAATGATATATAATCAGCCCCTTAAAGCATATATAAGAGACATCCATGGAATACTTATCAGGTAGTTGGGGCGCCAACTCTTGGCACCCCACAAAGGGACTCTAGCCAAAAGAGATGGGACATGGTCTCCACTCTCTCTCCTCCACGCCATGACACATAAAAGGGGTGGATCCCTCTAGGATTTGGTGCCCAATATTTGCCAAAAGAGAAGGGATGCACCACTCAATTTTCCAATTAATCAAATCTTCTTAGGCTTACAATTAAGAGCCAATTAAATTCAAATAGATTTAGATTAGGTTCAAAGCTATAGACTTGATCAAATCAAAGTTCGAGAAGAATTAGGTTTAATCATTGCTAGTATGGTTCTCATAAACCTAATAAGATTTCAATAAATCCTAATCCAATTAGAACTTCATAAGTCTAATTGATAAATTCAAGATTAAATTCTTAATATGTGATCCCATAGGTTCTATTCTATCTGGTAGTGAGATATATTGTGATCTCTATCACAATATCATCGAAACTCTTTTCGATAGTTTGGAACATTTCTAATTCTACCCTTCGAGGGTCATCGATCATCAAGATGACACTCGATGAGTCTCATAGTCTACCAGTGACATTTAGCAGTATGTAGTAGCAACCCAGTAGAATGAAAGTATGAATCCTTAGGTATAATTTTCATATGATTCAGTTCTTCTATCGTGACCCTCGACATGACGGAGGTCATGGAGAACCATCAAATCCATGGTTAGTTATATGCTAGATTGGCTCAACTCGAGTTCATTTGTGAATCTCGTGAAAACTCTTTTTCAGTATTCACACTTGCTTTGGCCAAAGACTTTCTAAACTTAGTCTCGTAAATTATATAAGACTTTTCTTTTTCTATCAAGATCGATGGATTCCATCTAGGTGCATCTTACTCCAAATAGTGAACCTGAACCTACTGAAGCTAACATACACAGTAAGAATTTAAATGGCTAGGACCAAAGAGAATGTGCAGTTTAAACCCAGTAGCCTCACTGTAAATAGCCAATGACACCACAGGTCAAAAGACCACTCACACTACTGTAGCATCGAGAAACCACTGACGAGTGAGTAGACATCCATGTAGTTCTCGTGTTGGTCATGCTTAGTGCAAGTTATTCTCTAACAACCACCCACACCTTCATCCTAGTGTCTCTACACCATAGATCGAGACTCATCTGCCCATAAAGGAGGTGAACCATGCATCGATTTTAAATAAGATTGATCACTGTCCTCTATGACGATCCTTTGATCGGGAGTATTTAAAAATTAATCACTAATTAATATATGTCTCAAATTTTTAACTCTTTAAAAATATATAAAATTATCTTTATTAATTTTTAGGATAAATCATGGACACATATACATGATTGGAATGAAAAAGTTCTTTATTGATAATAAAAAGATTACAAGTACAATTTAGGCCCTGAAAATACATAATGTGTCAGTCAATAATTGGCTTCTAGGGCACAAATCTAACAATTTGATCTTTAGTTCTACTACTAATCAGGTAAAGATTTGATCTTTATTTATGTAGATTAATAAAAAAATTTTAGATACAATCTGGGTCATCCGAAGAGAAACAGTTTTCCTTCCTTTCAATTGGTATCAGAGCCAGATTTGAAATACATGCATGCATAACTAAATTTTTTGAGATTAATTACATAAGATGTATTGAGATTTTTGTGAGGCATTAAATCTGATTAAAATTTATTTATATAAATTTTTGATCTAATTTTTATTGGATTAGATGAGCCTAATCAATGGTTGATTAAGATTGTTATAAGTTTGTTATAACAGAATTCTGCTGTTGCTGAATTTTTTATGAAATAATAACATGAATTAAAATTTATTTTAAATTTTTTTAATAAATTTTATATTATTTTTTATTATAAAGTGAGATTTATTTTAGATCTGAATTGGTTTTATTTTGATAGATATTTAGATCTAAATCGTATCAAAATTCAGCACTGCGTGAAAATAAATTTTATCAAAAATTTATTCCTTATACATTCATGTTTGCATCTAATTAATTTTTTATATGATATCAAATTTGAAATTGATATTTATAATTAGTATAAGATATATTTTAGATCTAATATAATGTATATGATACATCAAATCTAATTAGATTAGATGAAGAATATAATTGATAAGATCAAGGATATGTTCATGATATAAAATTATTTTATCAATAATAACATGATGATATATTAATATATTGAAATTAGATTTTAGATCTTAGCAGCCTAGTATTCGGATTGATAAGATCATCAGACCATCCGATCATAGGAGATTGAAGAGATAAATCTTTCTTTTACCTATTCGATGGTTCTCTTATGACGTGTAGAGGTGTCATTGCAATCCAGTTTCATGAAGAAAAAAGTGAACAGATTTTTATGTATTATTTGATCATAAATATATTTAGATTACATCTAAAGTAATTTATGATTGATTACTGTTGGTGCAGAATTTCATCGAAGTCGGAGAAGCTGGAGCTGGGATGACCGCGGCCACCGTCAGGACCTGCAAAAAAAGTCTAAACCGGAGTTGGGGGTGCTCCGACAAGCCCTCCGATGCTCAAGTCAGTAACTTTGCTTCAACAAAAATGGAGTACTCGAGCAAAAATTTTGGTAGAGTTTCGAGATAGATACCAGCCTCGAGAAGAACGTGTCTGGGGGTTCCTTATTTATAGACGGAGGGTGTAACTGACCGACTGCGATGTCTGTACTGTCTGGTAGTGGACCACTCAGAGCCGCGTGGAGTTTGTTATGGAGAGTAGTGGCATCAGGGGTCGTTCAGGGCCACGTGGAGCTTGTTGCGGAGAGTGGAGTGGTGTCCGTTATCAGGACTTGCCAGAGAGTGGTGGAGCTGCATGAAATCTGTTGCAGAGAGGTGAAGCAGGAGGGTGGCTCTTATCGCGATTCGTAAGAGAGTGGTGGAGCTGCATGGAATCCGTTGCAGGAGTGGAGCGGAGGGCGGCTCTTGTCGCGACTCGTCAGAGAGTGGTGGAGCTGTATGGAATCCGTTGCAGGGAGTGGAGCAGGAGGGCGGTTGTCGTGACTTTGTCAGAGAGCTCAGATCCATCGACTGGAGCTCGACTAGGACATCTAATGGAGTGGAATGGCTCTCTATTGTTGGTCTGGGAGAAGCTCGGATGTCACCGAAGCTGCTGACGAGTCTACTATTGTCGGGTAGCTTAGGCGTGATACTTACAGGTGGGAGTCACCTGCTGCAGAAGCTCGGATAGAGACTTTCCATTGGCAAAGCCCGGTAAGAATCTGATTGCTAGAGAAATCCGTCTGGGATTCACCCGATGTGGAAACTCGCCTGAAGATGATCCGTTGGGGAAGTTCAATTTATAAAGGATCTGGTGGGGGGTCGGCTGGTGATGGACTTCGGATGGCATTAGGGAGGTTCGGCAGACATCAGAGGTGATCGGTCGTTGTAGGAATTTCAGCTGCTGTGAGCTCGATCATCGTAGAAGCTCATCCAATATCCAACCGCTATGGAAGTTCGGTCGAAGTCTGGTTCTTGGAGAAGGCTGAAAGGAGACACTTATTGTAGAAGCTTGATCAAAGGTCAGTTGTTGTGGGAGCTCGGAGTAGCGACCTGACCGATGAGTCCTGTCCCATTGTAGAAGCTCGGTCGAAGATCGGTTGTCGCGGGACCGACTACGAAGAAGCTCGGCTGAAGTCTACCTGTAATGGAAGTTCGGAAGGAATATGTTACAGTAGAGGCTCGGATGGGATTTGCTTATAATAGGATCCGAGGTAGGCCGTCCGCTGTAAGGGTTCGGAGTAGGACTGCTCACAACAGGAGTTCGGGGCAGACCACTCGTAGTGGAAGTTTGAAGTAGGCCACTCGCAGCAGGAGTTCGGCTATCGCAGAGAGCTCGGCTGGAATCCTGAAGGTGATCGACCACCGTAGAAATATGGAAGGAGCCTGGTTACTGTAGAATCTCATTATCGGGAAGCTCGGATGCTGATGAAGCCCGAAAGAAGTTTGGGGGTAGTCGATTGCTGTAGAAGGATGGCTAACAGCGACGCTCAGAGGGCCTTTGGGTGGCCCGATGGGTGAACACTGAGGCCATCATCGAAGAAGTCCGGACGGCCGAGGGAGTTTGGAGAGGTGTCACGTACAAGGTCGGGAGCCGGAGGGGCCCCGAAGGATCAGTCCTCTACAGATTTCGGCTGGGGGGGCACTTTATACCCAACATTGGTCCCCTACTTTCGAGTTCGGTTTCGAACGAAGAAAGTACAGAGATTTTTTCATGACCGAAGCTGCTCTCCTTGATTGCCATACTCAGTGATCATCAGATATTTTGACGCTCGATATGCTGGTACTGGAGCCTTTTCGAAAAAGGCTTCTCCTTTTTGGAATTCCAGTCGGAATGCAGTCTCAGGTACGGTGCCATAATGGTTTTACCAATTGTCGGCCACCTCTAGCGCTTGCCACGGTGAGTGGGCCACGCGATGGTCGCGGACTGGTCTGAGGAGTCTTGCAGTCATTATTGCACCGGCTCTCATTGCTTATTTAAACCTACCTCCCCCCTTTTGGATCTCACTTTGTACGGGAGCTTCTTCAGTCTTCCCTTCCTTGCCTTAGGCATCCGTCGAGTCATCCTCATCTCTGTACCCTCGCATTCCTCAGACCAGCTTGGGTTAGCCTCAAAGCTTTCTTCGCTTCT